>NW_024427740.1:0-70959 GCF_017562075.2 Anopheles merus | reverse complement strand
ACGTGCTCGGAACGGGTTTCGCCGTAGGTTCCCCGGCTGAAATCCGTAATCATAGATTCAAGGCTATAAACGATAGGCTATGCACCTGCGCATGCGAGGCAAATTCTTTAATATAGCGTCATAAACGTTCACGCCCCTACCGAAGATAAAGAGGAAGAGGAGAAGGACCATTTTTACGGCCGCCTCGCTAGAACTATAGATGCGTGCCCCAGGCATGACCTCAAAATCATCCTGGGGGACTTCAAGGCCAAAGTCGGTAGGGAGCCAATGTACCGCCAGTACACTGGCTGTCACAGTCTGCATGAGCACAGTAACGATAATGTAGTAGATTGGTCCAGTTCGCCGCAGCGAACAATCTGGTTGTAGGAAGTACCCAATTTGCGCGGAGGGACATCCACAAAATGACGTGGGCGCACCCGGATGGCGAATCCTTCAACCAGATCGACCACGTGTTAATAAGCCGCCGATGACAGTCGAGCCTGTAAACGTCAGAACTTATCGAGGAGCCATATCGATTCCGATCACTACTTGGTTAGCCTAGTGATACGTTGTATAATCGCCCGCCCCCGCGACAATGCGGGCGCAGAAAACACGCAACCTCGGCTCAACACGGACTCTCTAAGGGACATTACTGTCCAACAGGATTCAAAGCCGCTTTAGAAGAGTCTCTACTACCAGAAAACAGATATGAAACTACGAGCGAGAGGTGGAACGCTCTAAAAACAAAAATAATAAACTGTGCAAGAAATATACTACTCCCACACGTCGTGGCAACACCAAATCTGGCTGGTTCGACGATGAATGCAGACAAATGACTGAACGTAAAATACTGCATACCGAGCAATGCAGCAACGGCATAGAACGCGGGCATGCGCAGAGGAATATTCACGGCTCAGACGCGAAGAGAAAAGAGTTCACCGCTCCAAGAAGCATGCTTTGGAAGAGCAAAACATGCGGGAACTCGAGCAAACCAGAGAGGCGTACGGACCGACACGAAAGTTTTACCAAGCGATAGCAGGTCACCGAAACAACGTTGTACCTAAGGTAACTTGTAAGTTGTAAGCTGTCGCAACAAGGATGGAGATCTGATTAGTAACCAGCCAGAGGTCCTCTCGCGGTGGGCTCAGTACTTTGATGAATTACTCAACGACCAGCTAAACGAACAGCTAGAAGCGCCCACTAGCAGATAGTGTCATGCTACTACCACTTAGCATAGAAGAACACGAAAGGCTATCCGTCGGCTGAAAAATACAAGGCACCCGGAACCGACGGAATTGCAGCTGAACTGGTCAAGAATGGAGGTGCACGACTAGAAACGAGATTCATCAAATTGTTACTGAGGTGTGGGATAGCGAATCGATGCCTTGTGATTGGAATCTCGGCATCATCTACCCCGTATACAAGAAGGGAGACAGGTTGAACTGCAACAACTACAGGGGTATTACGGTGTTAAATACCGCCTATAAAATATTCTCCCTGATCCTCCAGGATCGCCTTGTCCCGCACGTCGAAGAGATAGTAGGAAACTATCAAAGAGGATTCCGAAACGGAAAATCAACCACTGATCAGATCTTCACCATGCGGCAGATCTTGGAGAAGATGGCTAAATACAGAACGACACATACCATAAAAGCAGGCGGCAGAGAGCCTCGGATTGCAGATAAACGAGGCAAAGACCAAACTGATGGTGGCAACATCAGCGGACCTACCAATAAATAATCCGAATCTACGTAGGCGTGATGTACAGATAGGTGAACGCACTTTTGAAGTCGTCCCAGAATTCACCTATCTTGGGTCAAAGGTCAGCAACGACAATAGCATGGAAGCTGAGTTGCGCGCAAGGATGCTGGCGGCCAACCATAATTCTACAGCCTGAAAAAGCAGTTCACCTCAAAGAACCTGTCGCGACGAACGAAGCTGGGACTATATAGTACCTATATAGTACCAGTACTCACATACGCCTCTGAGACATGGACACTGTTCTAAATCTGACGAAACCCTCGCGTTCGAGAGGACGTCTCAGAACGACGAAGAGTGACGAAGCCGCGTTCGAGAGGAAGATGCTCAGAAGGATACTTGGCCCCGTATGTGTGGAAGGACAATGGAGGAGCCGCTATAATGACGAGCTATACGAGATGTACGGCGACCTCACTGTCGTACAGCGTATCAAGCTCGCCGGGCTCCGGTGGGCTGGCCATTTGTACGCATGGAAAGGGACGACCCAGCCCGTAAAGTCTTTTTAGGCCGTCCACAAGAACAGAGGAGGCGTGGTAGGCCCAAATTGAGGTGGCAAGATGGCGTGGAGGCATCCGCCATTAAGGCCGGGATACGGACTGGCAGACGAAGGCGCGAGCCCGTGAGCGGTTTCGGACACTCCTGAGGCAGGTCAAGACCGCAAAGCGGTTGTAGCGCCGGATACGTAAGTAAGTAAGGTCTGATAACCGTTTATACACACATTTACAAAGATTCCACAACTACCCTATCTTGAATGTCTATATTGTGTACGGTTTTTAAAATATAATTATTACATTATCGAACATTATTTTAAATAAAATACACGATATCATAAATTCAAACTCTTCAACTTCGGTTATAAACTTTATATTCATAGATATTCGACATACGACTTTTTCGACTTACGCCTTGCTTTGGGACATTTTTTCGGTCCCAAATACAGTCGTATCTGGGGGGACACCTGTAATTTTAATAATTTAAAAATAATTTAATAAACAATAATTTTATTAACAAAACAAAATGAATGTAGAGAAAATAATTTCGTAGTTGCTGCAAAACAGGTGTGTGGTTCAGTACCAATATGCTATAAAAAAGCGTAAACATGCTTTGAACTGTTTTGGATACAACTGGAAAGGATTTCATGTGTTATTTAACATAAAATCACTTCTGAACCTATAAATAATAGGTATTATTGCTGTTTGTTGATGTTTTTCTTTGTAAAATGTTGACACATCCATTCAGAACGCAGCGAACAGATACCAGCATGCGTCACGCAATGCGTTGCGATACGCTGCGTCGGAACAAGTACCAGCCCTTATCCCAAGGTGCATTGAAGAGATCTGGTGATGGAATCCAGAATCGAAGTCTATGTAGTCCAGATGGTCTCATGGCATGTTTTTTTATAACCAAATTTAATATTACTTTTGACAAGATGGGTGAAAACTTTTGTTCAAACGAGCTTTCTGGAGGCTTGACGAATACACAAAACATTCTTAAAATCTTCATTTAGAAACAGATGCGATAAAAATCAGCCTTTTAAATTGATACACCTTGGGATAAGCCCACATGTATATCCACTTAGATAGTTGCTCAAAACTGCTATGCAATGCAAACAGCTGACAGGCTGAAATTTCAGTCTATGAATTTAAAACGGAAAAGACCCCATTGACAGTTTATCTTCGTTATGGCGCCATTCAAGTTATTTTCCTTTATACCACCGATGGATTCAGTAACAAAATCGCTTAGGCTCGGTTCTATGAAAATGTTGCCGGAACATTTGTTGCCAAATCGAATGGACGAACGTGGTTTATTTGTAGCAGAACATTTTTGGAGTTGTTTGCATACCAAAACGGACAGAAAATAATTTCAACTTAATTTAATAAATATGTAAGTGTAAGTGTAAGTGTAAACTGAAAAATCCAGGAATGTTGCCATTGAACAAATGTTGCCGCAACATGTTCATAGACCCGGACCTTAGTTAGCAATCTGCATAGGGTGCTCAGCTACTATTCGGCCACATGCAATTATAATAGAATGTGTAGTAGGCTATGACTACGAAACAGTGGATTTTTCCTCAGCAGAATTTCGCTTCCTAGGCATAGTAGCCTATGCCTTCTTTAGTAATAAATGAGTTCATAGTTAACCACCTAACGAGCAAGTTGGCTTTTATTTGCTCTCCGTGTGAACAGTAACAGAATGTTGCTTGTTCAATAATGAATTTAAATACAAATTTGTTATTCAATGAATAACATCCTTCCCAAGAGCCACAAATCCACTAAACGACCACTAAACGGGTTCTATTCGACTCAAGCACTCTACCTACACACTTAAAAATATTTCACGACCTCGGTTAAAAAAAACTGCTGAAATCCGTCGGCTTTTTCGATTCTTGCTGATATGTCAGTTACTTTTCAGAGGCGGCGCTCTTCAGAGCGTCGCTCGGAGCAGTTCCTATTCAAGGATCAGATGTGGAAGCTAATCCGATTGGTTCAACGTTTGCCAGACCTTTCCGGTCACCTACACGAGGTAAGTATCAACACTCGATCACGTGAAATCTAAACAGGGTTTACTCAGAATTGTTTCACTCGCCCACTTTACAGAACCGTGCCTGTACCAGTGCCCGCTCCTTGCCCGGCTCATTTTTCTGTACCGGTACCACATCCAAACGCTGTGCTCCATCCGGCGGTTGAATCGGCGCCTGTCCCAACCTTCCTCCCATCACATCAAAATAAACCCATTTGATACGCAAATAAAACCACTAAAATAAAAATAAAATGTTTTTATATTTAGCCGAAATCTCGATTTGCTCTAACCGAAAATCTCGGTTAAACGTAAACGTCAAAACAAATTGTCATTAACTGAGATCTTTGCCGAGATCTCAATTGTGCAGATCTCAGCAAACATTAACCGAGATTCGGCAAAATTTTAAGAGTGTAAACGGAATATAGAAGGACTTCGTTTAACAGATGGTGAACGACTGATGCATTATAAAAATAGCAAAAAAGCTGATGGCGCTGATCTGTTGGTGCTCCAATGTAAACATTTGTTCAGAAGCAAGTGAGATTTGGATAATAGTCGAGTGTTGCTACCCATGTATCTGACCACACGACTATTCAAATTGATTTTTGCTCGGAAAATTAGAAGACTATATAGTAGTGATGGGCGTTACGGAGCGCACCAACGGCTCCGGAGCCTGCTCCGACTTTTTCCCGGAGCCGGCTCTGCACCAACGGCTTCGGAACCGGCTCCGCACCAACGGCTCCGTAGCCGGCTCCGGACTAACGGCTCTGCACTCACGGCTCCGTTCCAACGGCTCCGGAGTCGGCTTTGGGCCCACCGTTCCTGAGCCGGCGACGAATCAACGGCTCCAGACCAACGGCTCCAGACCAATGGCTCTTGACTAACGGTTCAATAGAGACAGCATTGGGTATGATAGAGTTATAAAAAAACGAATATATCTTCTAGCACGTGTGGAAGCTAACAACCGATGTGATTGCAGTATTTACATGCATGACGTTGTGTAGCATTCGTTGGTCTCGCCTTTCTTAACAATATTCAAAACCTATCGATTTTTTTTTTTTGATAAATTCCTTTAAACATGACCTACTCCGCTATTTACAGATTTCCTCGAATGAAACATCATTGAAAATGTTTTTTAGGTCCTTTTGTTCAAACCAGCTCCGGAGCCGTTAGAGCGAAGCCGGCTCCTGAGCCGTTGGAGCGGTGCCGGCTCCGGAGCCGTAGGTGCGGAGTCGGCACCGAAATTGTCTGGAGCCGGTCAGAGCCGTTTTTCCCATCACTGCTATATAGGTCATGATTAGATGAAGCTTGTCGAAACACATTGTATGAAAAAGACAGCTATATAATCATGAGTTATAATACGCCCTCTATTTAGCAAACCAGTGATGCTATGGAGCTTTTTTTCTATGGATATTCAATTTTCTAGTCGTTTAAGCTTAATCTGTGGCACTTGGGTTATCATTAATTGGGCGTTGAATAATCATTGATGTAAGTGATGGTAAGTCTCACATTTAGAATGACTGATCATTTAGATGGTGATGGTAAGTCTCACAGGTTTAGAAGGACGGAAGTATCTTTACGATAGTATTACTCTGATAGGTACGAGCAAGCGGTGGCGTCAGAAAATACTCAGCGGACACGTCATACACACCAACATAGTTTCATCAAGAAAAAACAAGTCATACTCCATCAAATACAATGGTATTCCCTAGCATTCTTTACGTAGCACGGCAAGAACCAATTGGTTAAAAAATAGAAATAATCAAAACACGTATTTAATGACAAATTAATTATGATTTTAGTGCATTACAATGTGTTCTGAATTTGGTTTTCAGTATATTTTATCTAATTTCGTTTGATATCTATCCTTAAAATTTTGCCAGATCCAATGCCGGCGTTAGAGCTCCAGTGAAATTGAATTTGAAATTTTGGGTTTTTATGCTATATTTCAATACATATTTATCAGAATTTGGCTTATCGTACTCCAAAAGAAAGAATATTATATTACCCAAGGTTCCAGGTTAAGGAAAGTAGAGGTAAAGGGTAAGTGTACCAATAATGGACATATTTTGTCATTAATTCGCACTTTTCACGGCTGTGTTAATTCGCCTTTTACACAATCTTGTGTTTCTCTATAGAATTTGGAAGCCTGAAATGTGTAAAACAATTTGATAGGTTTTATCATTAATTACTGAAAAATTCAAATAACTGCTGCTTGAAAATGTACCAATTATGGCTTTAGTTTTCCTATGTATGGTTATAGAAGGGTTCCTATTACAACCATAAACTTTAAATCGTGTGTTATAAAAATACTTTATAAATAATTCAGATTCAAAACTTAGCATTAATATTGATATAATAGGAGAAGCGTATTTAATAATATAATTAGGGTAAAGGTACTTATAGTGGTGGTAGTACCAACAGTGGTAGTGTTGCACTAAAATGCGTCTCATACGATAAATTAAAAGTAATTAAATTATTTATGTTAGTGTGAAATGTTCTTTAGCCTTTTACAAAATGTTTAAAAGATAAATGGGGTCGTTCCGTTTCTTAATGACCTAAAATCTATTATTTTGTGAAATGTTTCGACATTTTTCCAAAATCCTTAGGATTTCATAACGAAACTCATATTTTTGTTAACGTTCTAAACGACCACATAACAACGCAATTACTATTTTTTTAACATAATTATTATCAAATGATATTGTTTGATTAAAATGTATTGTCTTTTGTCCATGTTTACGTATTTCTAAGTGTTTTTTTACGATAGTGCCATTATAGGTACACAAAATAGGTATGTTCCTGTAGTGGTATTAGTTACATAATTAATAAAAACATGACATTTTTTATTTATCCGACGATATTTTTAATCCGATGATAATATAATCCTTGCTATTCATACGAAAACAGCTTCAAAACTATGTTCCATTGATATTATACACTGTTTTTGAGGCATCTTTGTTTACCACCACCAGGAACACAATACGACGACTATTGGAACCATACGACCATTATAGGTACAACGAAGCAGTCTCAAAATATGTATTTTTTCGTAAAATTGATGTGTTTCATGGTAAAAATGGTTGTGATTGCAAAGATAAATCATATTCCAATTGCTATGTGTTAAATATTCAATATTCATTTACCTTCCTGACACTTTAAATCCATTAAAACACATTTGTACCATTACAAACTGCACCACTATTGGTGCATTTACTCTAATATTGTTTAATGTAAACATTAAAAAACGTAGCTCTATTAGCGACTTTCTTGTTCTGGTTTAATTGAATCATCCACGTATATTACTTTCACTCACATGGGTACTAGCAGTAGATAATGGTTCTGGCGTATGAAAATAAGATCCTGGATTGCTTTTCATATAGTGGCTTATGGATATCGGAAAGTGGATATTTCATAAGACTTAATGCATTGAGCGATTGCCTCATTGGAATATTGTTTCGCTCACACGCGGATCTCATTCTATAAACTAATTTATTATTGATCTAAACATTAGTGATTGACTAGTGCATGCCAGGACATGGCGAACATGACCGTGCAAACATTTTAGATCGTTAGATGAGTTGAACATTATTTTTGTATTTCCCGCATCATTATAAATCTACCATTATTTTTTAAGATTACCATGACGAACAGACTAGTAATTTTTACGTTGAATTTTTCATGAAATAAAGCTGCAAACCTCAAGCTATGGTTAATGCTTCTTTTTAGATGTTTTATTACAATATAAAAATGGAGTACATGTATGGCACAAACGATTTATCTACATTTGCTTTTTATTGATCTTTCGTTTAAGTTTAATCTGTGGTGCTTGGGCCACCTGGATATTATACCCACTTCGCTTTTCTACCACACTTAACCGTATTAATACACGATGCGCAATCTCAGATTGCGCATATATTCGTTTTTCCAAAATATATGTAAATTCGCGTAGCCAACCCTGAGCTTCCATACAATTTCAGATTGCGCCAAGATTGCGCATAAATTTTCAAGATTATATGTCCGAGATATATAGATTTATATATATATATATATATATATATATATTATATATATATATATATATATATATATATATATATATATATATATATATATATATATATATATATATAATATATATATATATATATATATATATATATATCATATATATTATTTTTTTTTTTTTTTTTTTTTTGACAGATAAATGTATCAAACCGATCCGTTTGACAGATGAATATATGCGCAAGAATGCGATCGTTGAGATTGCGCATTGAGTGAGATTGCGCATCGTTTATTGATACGGAACGACCTAATTAGACGGAGGAAAATACAGTCTGTTCTCGACTTACGCGGATTCGGAGATACGCGGTTTTCTAAATTTGACAGATTAAATGTCAAATCGGTACAATTTGCTTCAAGTTCGTTATAAATTGCATTTTGGCTAACAAATTGAAATCGCTTAAAAGCCAGAAATATTAGAATTTTCTGCACGAATTTATTTATTTATTTATTTATTTATTGATTTATTTCGTATCTTGCAAAGATTTGCTGGGACACGTAGTTATATAATAAATCCTTAATTCATCTACAAAACTTAGCTACAGCGCTATCAATAAGAAAACTAGAGACAATTGGTTTTAAACTGAGCTTTACTAATATTGAAGTCGAAGAATCTTTGGTATTTGTTGAAGCTATGTATCATTTGGTTAATAGGCGCATTGTAGGAATGTGCAGATCTTGAGAACATAGGTCTTAACAGCTCACGTATCCTCAGAGGTCGTTCAGGAGCATAAAGATTCAGCTTTTCAAGCAGGTAGGGAGAGTCTATGTCCCCACTGATTAACTTCGCGACAAAATTAGCTTGCAATGCCCGACGTCTATGTTCTAAGGTTTGCAGACCAAGAAGCATGCACTGTGACAGGTAATCTAAATGTTGTGATGAAGCCCATTGTAATCGGTGTATTGCTATTCTGGAGAATCTTTTTTGTATGCTTTCTATCCTAGCCGTCCACACGTGACAGTATGGGGAGAAAGAACTGAATTAGACTCTAGGATGGAACGTACTAATGCGGTATATAATGCTTTCAGACATATTGGATCTTTTATCTCAAGAGTTTGCCTGATTAAAAATCCTAACATCCTATTGGCCTTGCTAATAATAGAGTGGTAATGCTCGCGAAAGGATAGTGATGAATCAAGGATCACACCAAGATCCCTGACTGATGACACACACACGAGACAAATTGTAATTGTGCAATGAGTAACAAAAGTTTAAAGGGTTTCGTTTCCTGCTGAATGTAATCGCGCTGCATTTATCCACACAGAGGCTTAGTTGGTTTGCCACACACCAATTGCTGAATAGGTTGAGATTGTTCTGGAGCGCGAAACAGTCATCGATTGACCTGATAACTGAAAAAAGTTTAATATCATCAGCATAAAGTAGTACAGAATGTTTTGGGAGAATAAGAGTCACGTCGTTTATGTAGAGTGTAAATAATAGCGGCCCCAAGTTGCTGCCTTGGGGAACTCCCGAAGTATTTGTGAATGGTTGCGAAAAGATGTTATCTATTCTTACAGAATACATTCTGTCCGTCAGATATGATTTTAACCAATCGATGACAAGAGGTGAAATACCAAGCTGTGCGAGTTTTGCAAGAAGGATGTTGTGATTGATGCTATCAAACGCAACTTGGAAATCAGTGTACACTGTATCCATTTGATATTTCGATTCGAACGATGTATGACATTCCGAAACTAACTGCGCTAAGTTGGTGGTTACGGATCGTTTAGGTACGAAACCATGTTGATTAACAGATATGTAATTGATACATGACATAACTAGGACGTCGTAGGTCATGATTTCCAAGATTTTTGCAAAAGTGCATAGACATGTTATACCATGATAGTTTTTTGTATCATTCTTAGGTTCTCGTTTAAGGATAGGTGTCATCCATGAAAATGTACACGGCTTAGGAAAGATTCCCAATTTAAGCGATGCTGTAAAAACAGTCTCTAGAGGAGCGCGTAAAGCATCAGCGCACTTTTTCGCTACGATGGTCGGTATCCCATCGAGCCCCAAATTATATGAAGTTTTCAGTCGATTGATGGCTTTACAGATGATATCACCGTTAATCTCGAAATCATTTAGCGAAACACAGAAAGCGTCAGAAGGTGTGTATTCCAAAGCAGCCTCAAGCAGCGATGATGTAGTAGTATCAACAGAATAAACGCTTTTGAATTTTTCAGCGAATAGTTGACATATGTCGTAGCGATTATCTGCATGTTTATCGTTCCAAACAAGATGATTAGGTGCGCCGCTGTCCTTTCGTTTATTGTGCATGAATTGCCAGAATAATGTTGGGCAATCGATGAACTGTGATTGTAGATTTTGTATGTAATCATTGTAGAGCAGTTTGTTTACTTGTCTAAAATGGCTGGTAATGGTATTTAGCCAGAGCTTGTCTGATGGCAAACGAGTGCGTTTATATCGGCGCTTGGCTCTATTTTTAGACCGTCTTATATTATTTAATATCCTGTTACTCCATGGAGGTCCACGTTTTCTTGATGCTGTCTTTAAGGGACAACATTCAGCGAATATACTTATTAGTTTATCAGTGAAGGAACGAATAGCGGTATTCAGATCATAGTTGGTGGTGTAGTCGGGATTGCAGAAGGTCAATCTACATCGCGTAGCATAGCATCCATTTTAGCGAAGTCGGCTTTGCGGAAATTAAAGCTCATGAGTGTATTAGCGTTGTCCGAGACAGGATCGTTGATATTAGTGCGATACGATTTGAATTCCGCAATTAAACATGGATGATACACATCGGTATTTATTAGCCAATCTTGTGTAGATTGGATCTGCATCCCTTCCTTCACAATATTGTCGTCAGCAAAATGAGGTCTAGTACATTGTTTTTGATATTTTTAATAAAGTTAACTTGTGTCATGCCTGCATAGCTCATTTCATCCAGCAGAATCATATCAAATAAATGATAAAGTGTAAAAAAGTACTAAATAAAATTAAAAAAAATCCGAGTAATCAATAGTATTTTAGTCAAAAAAACGTGAAATTCGACTTACGCGGATATTCGAGTTACGCGTATTCGTCGGGAACGCGGAAACCGCGTAACTCGGGAACAGACTGTACTGTCATTTCTGGATTGGCATTTATCTGACAAAGGACCCCTTTCCGTTTTAAGTGCTTAGGTGCAAATTTCAGCTAGTCAGCTGTTTGCATTGTAAAACAGTTTTCGAGCAGCTATCAAAGTTGGTATAATATACATGTGGGCTTATACGATGGTGTATGTTTTTAGAAGGCTGATTTACTGGTGTCCCCTAGAGATAAGGCTATATATTATGACCGAAAAAATGTCCCAAAACAAGGCGTAAGTTGAAATAGTCGTATGTCGAATATCTGCGAATATAAAGTTTATAACCGAAATTGAAGA
This sequence comes from Anopheles merus, assembly GCF_017562075.2. Lineage (NCBI taxonomy): Eukaryota > Metazoa > Arthropoda > Insecta > Diptera > Culicidae > Anopheles > Anopheles merus. The sequence goes on along the minus strand of NW_024427740.1, from coordinate 59,251 downwards.
GTCGGATCCCATGATATCGTTTATTTTATTTAAAATAATGTTCGACAATGCATTGATGGTGTAGCATCTATTCTTGGATGGTTGACAAGTGCAGTGGTGTTCTAGGTTGTCTCGTAAATTTCATCTGTGTTAAATGGTGCAAAGGTTCGCTTTACTATTTAAATTTTTGCTACCGGTGTATATGAATATTGTACCGATAATATATGTTGTTTGTTCAGTAGTGTTAAACAAATTTAATTGTGGTTAGTGTATCTTTTGTTAATTTGACGAATCATTTGGCAACGACGCTTGATAGCGACGTTAGCGATGATTATGGTATATGTGCATGGAGCGCTCGCCGGAGCGTTCGAAATGCTCGAAGACTGTGTTATCAAGTGATAAACCGGTATTATGTCAAAGACCATGTAAAGGAGTTTTCCATCAAAGGTGTTCGACACTTACGAAAATGGCGGCAAAATCAGTAAATGACAATCCAAATAGTTTCTACAAATGTGAGAAGTGCATATCTTCGCCTCAAGCAGTTATCAAGGAAGTAGTAGTGGTAGAGACGAAAGCGTTGGAGATGCTCTCAAAATCGCTCTCTGATTTAGAAGCGAATGTAAGCGCAGAAATAACAACATACATAGAAAAGGAAACACAGAGACTAAGAATGGAGATGTTAGATATAATCGAAAGCGAATTGCACGCAATGTTGCATGAACCCATGGAAATAATAAAGACAAAAACTGTAATACCTACAGAAAGGTGTGTATCAGCAGAAGCAAATGTACAAAAGAGAGATAATGAGAGTTGGTCCACAGTGGCAAAAAAATGAAGAAGAACAAATAGCGGGCCCTTCAATGAAAAATGTAATGAGACAAATATCAGTACTGTTATAGAGATAAATAAAGAAAAAAAACATAATAATTGATTGATAAATTGGTTAACATAATAATTTATGTAGATGCAGAATCAGATAAATATCTAACACAACAGGAACATGTAAAAAAATTCGTTTGATTATTGCACAGTGAAGCGAGCCATTTATGTGAAGCGCTGCTTTAAATGTGTCCAATATTGACATATAAGTACATCTTGTGAAAATGAGGAAACTTGTTCTAAATGCAGTGACAATCATAGTACAGACAATTGTGAATATTCAATTTTGAAGAGCATCAATTGTTTAAAAGCTAATGCAGGAAACAAATAAGAAACAGATTTAAAACATGCAGCAAATAGCTAAGATTGTCCAGTATATAAAAAGCAATTGGAAAAATCTCTAGCATGGTCATAATAGCAATCAAACACAAAAGTAAATTTGAAACGAGAAATTGTGTACTTTAATGTGGCTGGTCTTCCCTCTAGTTATCTTATTCTGCGTGATACAGTGGAAAAGGTAAAACTATTATCTTCTTCTATATATAAATTTTCCTTAGCGCGTAACGCTACCATGACAACGGGGTTACGCCGTTACTTGTGACGGTGTTATGGTGACGGTGTGTTTCTCATTGGTTGCTCTTCTTCGTACACGTGCGCCGTACTCGGGCACTTTAGCTGACCGATTGTTTTGATCTAGCAGTCTCTTTCAACCATACAGATTCGATCTGGTGGATGAAATTGTATTTGTGTTTTTTTTTGTGGAATATATTTTTAAAGCCGTTGAAACTGTTTTAACTGGTGCTGAGCCAAGTTTTGTGTATCAATTGAATTGCTTGCCTGTAGAACAAACGTGTGTTGAGGTGAATCGAGCTTGCGGAAAGAAAAGGCATGTCGATATTTGCGAAAATGGTGCTATCGTCTAATCAATTTGAAACGCGAACAGTTTGGTAAGTTGAAGGACATTTTTTGTACAAATGTGTGTTGTACTAACCATAAACAATGTACCTTTTTCATGTGTGTATGAATCCTTGACCAGCGTGATCCAATCCTAATGAAATCCAATGATCCAATCTAATAACTTCAAGGACATCAAACGGCAAAACAGATGGAGATCCATATATAGGTGAAGATCCATTCTTTTTGGTGAGTATTTAATCGCACATCGATATCATTCGCAGCTGTTAGCAAATAAATTAACCAACCGTTTTTCTTTTACCTATAGTTTTTACAACAACGGAACAACTCAAGAAGACAGAAGGAAAAAGGTTGCTCATCTCTTACCTAAAAGCGAAACGGTGGGCGTATGCAGTATCCCGTTTCAAGGAGGGGAAGGAGATGTACGTTATGAATAGACCAAGCAAGTACAGGTAACTAAACGTCCAGTTGTAGAAGCCGAACGCAATAGAGTGGGAGAGAAGATGGACAGGCGCAACAGGCATTACAAAAACATAAAAATGTACAAAGAAAAAAAGAAGAACATGCATCGCAGTAACGTAGCTGTGAATGGGAGTTTTCAATAAAGAACGTACGGAAGTGCTCCGGCAAGAAATTCAATCTTAACAACCATCGAATTCTCTACTTTACTTTCCAAAATCAGCCAAGAACGTGTATGATTCTTTCGCTTGAGGGAAACCGAATCGCAAGTCGATTAACGACTATATTCAAATGTTTGAGCATAATCATACATCGGTCTGTGACTGGAAATGAAGTTGATTATGGCAAACAATTGATGACGATGATGATTTATACAAATGCATGTTCGACATCGCCCTTGAAAAATTCATGCAAAATATCATAGAAAAAAGAGATTAATACCGATTGGCTTTTATACGGTGTTAAATCTAGCGCCGTTTCCTGAGTATAAACATTAGCGTCCAAGTACTGCAGGACTCATCATCTATAATTTATGAAACTCAAAAACCAGTGATTATCAACTTACATTTAAACACTCAAAGCAAAACCTGAATGTTAAGCAGAATGCAAGTTGTTAATCATAGAGCTACGGCGTTTGATTCAGTCAAATTACTTTTTCTACAATAAAATCCTGCAGAAGGTAGAGCACAGATTAACACGTTCAGCCCTATGGCGGTCTACAGGGACCACCAGCAAACTTTCCCGTACGCCGGTAGCGGTCCCTGTGTCTTTTAATGGGAGATGAACAATCATTACGATCAACTGTACTCTGCTCACATGAATGGAAGCAGTGCACAGGTTGAATAATTTCGTATTCTAAGAATTAATGCGGTTGATAAAAATCTCATCGGACACACAACAGTATTGATGAACAGATGAGTTGAAAACTTAGCAAAAATAAAATCAATTTTGTATCGTGTTCTTCTTCTTCTTATAATTGGCGTAAACGTCCTACGAGGACATGCCAGCCTATACAGGCTTTCAATACTTTATTCAGTACCGCATAGCCGCATAGTCAGTCCTTACTACGGGGGGACGGTCCATTCCGGACTTGAACCCATTGCGGGCGTATTATTGAGTCGTTCGAGTTGACGAATGTATCACGGGTCCGCCCCATTTGCTTCGTGTGTATTTGGTTAGGTTAAACTTAAATTCAGTTAATGTAGACTGAACGGAAAGTAAGTAAAATTCAGTACTGGGTTGAACCTATTGATGGTAGTTTGTGCAAAGGAGGACAATCAGTTCTGTCAATAGGATTTGCTGCCATATTACAATTATTTTTTATTTGTGTTATGTAAAATAAACTTAAAATGTGATAACATCTTCAGATATCCAGATAAGTTGATTTCTAAATATTGTTAATTTAAAGTTAAATTTAAATGAAAAAAAGGTTTAGGATGGTATCAGTCTTGAAAAGGAACCTGTAACACGATAGAACAGGATGGGGCGATCCCGTGGTACAGTCATCAACTCGAACGACTCAATAACATGCCCGTCATGAGTTCAAGCTTAGAATGGACCGTCCCTCCGTAGCAAGGATTGCATTCAGTCTCGAAAGCCTTATAGGTCCACATAGGACGGTACGCTAAATGAAACCGAATGGCGAATTTGGCTCGAATCGAAATTCCGAATGGAAAACATCAATAACACCAGCAACAGTAACTGTACAGACGACAAGGTAACTTCGCCATCTATCAAGCAGTTTAACAGCAATAAGCCTGCTGGCAGTGATGAGCTAGAGACCAAGCTCTTAAATACAGGGTCAGTGAGGCTTGCCGTCGAAATGATTGGTGCATTCATGATTATAAGAACCTGGGAACAGAAAGAACTGCTAGAAATGAGAAGACGCTAGGTTTCATTCACCCATGATATTTATTTAAAAAAAAACAGACGACAGGGGAATTTGATCCGGATGGTAGAGGACACTATGAACGAGGTGCAGTGCAAGGAAAGAGTATCAAGCTTGATGTCGGAATCGTACGAAACGCACAGGGTACTGTTGACGAACACAGGTTGTGAGACAAGGTGACGGACTGTTCTGTCTGCTCTTCAACATCGCCCTGGAAATTGTCATTTTTTATGCAGCCGAAGAAATTGTTTCATGACTTTCAAATGGTGAATGCTTCATTATCGAGAAACAGTGAAGGTGTGTGAGGCGTTTACACGAAGGTGACTCAAATGCAAATCAACCATCATTGATCAGACTCAGACCAACTGGGGAGCAGTTTATCAGTTGACGGCGACAGTCTCGAGGTCGTAGAGGTGTTCTTCTATCTTGGTATGGTTGTTACTTCGAACAACAACATCAGCAGCGAATTCCGTTTAGGGGAATCGTGTATACTATGGGCTTCATCGACTGCTGAGATCCAGAAGACTCAGTCCGCCTGAAATATGAGATATAACGCACATTGATTCGCCCGGTGGTCCTCTATGGACACGAGTCCTGGATCATTCGAGCGGAAGACGCAAACGCTTTGAGCGTGTTTGAGTCACGCATTTTCCGACCACCTTTGGTGGTGTGTTCGAGCATGAAGTTTGGACGAGAAGGATGAACAACGAGTTTGCTGAGTTTTACGGCGGCTCGAGCACCCTGAAGATGGTGAAGGCTGACAGGATACGATCGCTGGGGCACGGTATGAGGATACCGAACATATGTTTCGCCAAGCAGGGGTTGGTAATCTGGATCAGATAAAGTAAGTTTTGTCGGAGAATGGGTATATTATTATTATTTATTAAATCTTCAACGGGCCGTATGGCCTAATTAAGATGTAACAGTTCAATTGAGAAAAAAATACATAGCAAAAATAAGATTTACATCGCAATTCACTGCGGCCACGGCAAAAGCCGGAGACGTTCCTTGAAGCACTGAGTTGAGATGTCGAAGTCGAAGCAATCCGAGACAGTGTTGAAGACAGCCGACATGCGGAACATAGGGTCAGACCGACCAGCACTGGAACGGGGTTGAGCGAGCCGTAGAGTTTCTCTATACCTAAGTGTTCGGGATGGTGCATAGATATCGACTCGATGCAACAAAGGCGATGAGTCGATAGAGCCATTTAGCAATCGAGCGATGAAAGAGCACTGTGCATTGCGTCTTCTAACCGAAAGAGGTTCAAGGCCTAGAAGACGGCACCGCGCAGCATACGGAGGAAGATTATTGCGATCCTGCCAGGGAAGTAGGCGTAGGGCATATCTCGTGAGCTTACGTTGAATCACCTCAAGTCGAGCAATTGAAGAAGCGGTAGTTGGGCTCCAGACTACGCACGAATATTCCAGAACCGAACGAACGATGCAGTTGTACACAGCTTTGATGCACATGGGGTTGCGGAATTCATTAGTTGTCCGGATAACCACGCCAAGTAATTGATTTCCTCTGGCTACAACGTCATCGATATGCTGTTTAAAGTTCAAACTAGAGTCAAGCAGAACGCCCAGGTCTTTGGCATGATTCTGTCGATTAACTGCAGTGCCGTCCATGAAGTAGGTCCCAGTCACTGGGCTCCTGCATCGACTAAAAGACACACAGTAGCATTTCTCGATGCAGATAGTCAGTCCATTACGCTTGCACCACGAACAGAAAATTTCGATGCAGTCTTGCAGGAATGTACAATCACCTGTGTTGTGAATAGGCGCAAAATTTTTTGCGTCGTTGGCAAACAGACTGATACTGTCGGGAGGTAAAGCCGGGGTAACATCGTTGATAAACAATATGAAGAGAAGCGGGCCAATATTGCTTCCTTGTGGCACACCCGAGCTGCTGACTATTTCTTTGGACATGTGCTTATCAATTTTCACGATGTATTTGCGAATAATTAGGTAAGACTTAAGCCACTGTACGAGCGAGCTGGGAACTCCTAGCTTGTCGAGTTTAGCGAGAAGAACTGCGTGCGGAAGAGAGTCGAATGCTGCTTTCAGATCTGTATAAATTGCATCGACTTGACCTCCGGCATCAATTTGAATAGTGCAATAGGTTACAAATTCAACCAGGTTCGTGGTAGTCGACTTTTTTGGCACGAATCCATATTAATACGGGCTTAGGTAGCTGCGGCATGCATGTAGCAGATGTTTGTATATCACTAGTTCGAACACCTTGGCAATGGCACACAAAGATGTAATACCCCGGTAGTTGATGGCATCTGTCCTGTCGCCCTTTTTGTAAATAGGAACCATCCAAGATTTTCTCCATGTTTTGGGAAAGTAGCCATTGGCTAGCGATGCATTGAACAATTTTGCAAGGATAGGTGCTACTGTCGTTTGACAGCGTTTCAGCACGGTAGAAGGAATTCCGTCGGGTCCAGGAGCGAAGGAAGGCTATAGTTGCGCTAGGGCAGATAAAACGATCTCACTGTCGATGAAAGGAGTGCTCATGTTAATTGCGCCAGCCGGAGTGTTGACGAGAGCAGCATCAATGGTATCGGTATCATTCATGGCCGGTGAAAAGCAATCTGCGAAGCGATCCGCGAAGAGATTGCACATTTCATTAGTGTTGGCACTTGTTGCTCCTTTGTACGTAATGGATTTCGGTGTATGCGTGGATTTTGTTTTGCTGTGGTAGAAGCGCCAAAACGAGTCAGGCCACCTGCAGAGGTTACGTTGGATTTTACTCAAATATCTGCGATATCAAAACCTGTTATAGCTGCAGTATAAAGAGTGCGTGTCAAAGTAGATCGAGCGAGATCTTTGGCAGCGGCGCGTTTGGTAGTGACGATAAGCAGCTCTTTTTACACGTTTGAGTCGTTTGAGTGTGCGGTCCGCCCAGGGGGGGTTAGGTTTAGGACGCTGAACTGGGACGCATACAACAAAGGCTTGCAGCATGAAGGACGAGAATGAACATACTGGTTCGTCGAGTGAAATAAAATTGGAACAATGAATGCTATTGTTAAACATTGAAATCATGTCGTTCAGTTTCACATAGTCAGCTTTAGCAAAGTTATAACGATAAAATGCGGTTGTCGTCGAGTTTTGTCGAGTCGTCGAATTGCGTCGGGTCGACGAGTTAATACGTATATTGAAGTCAAACGCCGGGTGATAGGAGTCAAGAGGTACAAGCGGAACAACACTTGGAAAGACAGGCGAACACAATTTAGCTGCAGCATTGTTAGCGTAGAGCAGGTCAAACATGCGTCCGTGTGAATTATTGATGTAATTAAGTTGCACTAATCCGTTAAATTTAAATCCATCCACAAAGGTGTTGTTGGCCAGTGAGCGCGCAGTTGGTTCATAGTGCGTGATTGATGAGTATGCTGGCGAGGACGAAGGATCAGCTGTGGACCATGGCTAGGCTGATTGAAATCGCCAATAACAAACATCAGATCCGAAGGCTTCAGTGTGAGAGTGAAGCCGCTGATACAATCATGTAGAGAGCGAAGAGTCGATATCTCGGAGCTAAGCTGCGGTGGAATGTATACTACCATGGTGTACAGATGTGCGTTATACATGGTGGGGTATTCGTGGGGTTTACCTATAATAAGTGAATAATTACAATTAGTATTTTACAAACGAAATGCCGTCGGCGAAGAAAGATACATCTTTCAAACGTGAACAAACAGTTTACTATGCTCTTGCTTTCAGAAATCCAATGGTAGCGGCACACGATTCGATCGTAGTGGCATATGATTCGACCATAGTGGAACGCAATTCAACCGTACTGGCACGCGATTCAACCATGGATGCACGCATTCGATCGTAGTGGCATGCGATTCGAAGCAGGCGGTTTGCGATTCGATGCAAACGGCATGAGATTCGAACGTAGATGGAAACAGATGTAAGCTAGTCTCTATTATAAAATTCTAGTGAAGGCTGATCAGCGTTACTTTTCCAGTGGTAGCTTGAATGTTTTTTGTTTAGTTTACATTCATACAATGGCACCCGCTTTGGTTATGGACAACCCGTCGCAACGCCGACTTGGTTTTGAGTGTTTCGAGAAGTAAGGAAAGAACGATGCAAGTTACAGTCAGAATTCTATGGTTGCACGCTTTTGCGTGATTTTTCGGGATTTTTTCATATATTGGCGTAATTTTTAGCTAAAGCAGAGCTAAACAATTTCATCAACGACGTGTTAGGATAGTTTTCCAATAAGTGTTCCGAGGAACTGTCGAAGATACCTCAAAATCAGAATTTTGCCCTCCTACTATAGCCGGACAGCATAGCCGGTCTCTTAGTACAGTTATCCGGCCTCAGCACAATTTTTCGATCGAAAAAATTCTATCGATCCGGCAGTCATTTTGGTGTCATTCGACACTCATTTCACCGTCAAGGTGTTCATTTTACTGGTCTTTTTGAAAACTGGCATACCATGACACTCACGAGCAAAATGAACTATGCTACAAAAATTCGATCGTTCCGCTTTGTATGGGGATAAATCCGCGACGCATTGAGCTGCGGAAATTGTCGAATATCAGAAAAATGTCACAAATCAAGGTTGATGTTTTTGAAAAACGTTATGTTAAAGCAAGTTGGTAAATGTTTTGGTTCTTTTTCAATATTTTGGGTGATTAAATTTTTTTTATTAATTATTTTAAAAAATTATTTACCTCGGTGGCCAAGTTCATGAAGTGGTATAAAAGAAATAATTTTACTGTCAGTTTTACGTGAGCACCTATCGAATTTTTTCGATCGAAAAATTGTGCTGAGGCCGATCATCTCGTGCGACTTAACAACATGCCCGTCATGGGTTCAATCCCCAAATGGACCATGCCGCCACACGTAGGACTGACTATCCTGCTATGGGGGGAAATCAATTAGTCACTGAAAGCCAAACCCACAAGTGGTGCAGGCAGGCCTTGACCGACAACGGTTGTTGAGCCAAAGAAGAAGACTATAGGTAGCCACTACTGTAGGTCCAGATACTGTATACGCTCAGAAATCCGCACTTTTGACAATCAAATCATGAGATGAAACACTGTTTGGCCAAAAGTAGTGAAATATGATTAAAGAGATAAATATCCTTTTATTTTTTAAAATTATAAACATTCTTTGTACAACATGAATATGTAGGTACAGGCGTCCCTCGAGTTACGACCCTCTCGAGTTACGACGATTCGCAGATACGACGATTTTGATTTTGACAGTTAAAGGCTGTCATTGACAAAGAAATTGATGTATTTTTTGAATATCTGGTCTGATAACCGTTATACACACATTTCGAAAGATTCCACTACTACCCTATCTTGAATATCTATATTGTGTACGGTTTTTAAAATATAATTATTACATTATCGAACATTATTTTAAATAAAATGCACGATATCATAAATTCCAACTCTTCAACTTCGATTATAAACTTTATATTCATAGATATTCGACATACGACTTTTTCGACTTACGCCTTGCTTTGGGACATTTTTTCGGTCCCAAATACAGTCGTATCTCGGGGGACACCTGTAATGTAATAATCAACTGAAGAACCGGAACAAAAATATTAAAAAAAAACACATAAAAACTTCATTCGATAATCCGCACTGGATTCAAATATGGATTACCGAGCATGAACTGTATATGAACATGTTGCGGAAACATTTGTACAAAAAGTTACATTCTATTAGGGGTAACAGCTCATACCGGCAATTACAGGCTTTCGATACTTATTAGGTACCACGCAGCCAGATAGTCAATCTTTGCTTAAGGCAATAGTCCATACGAGGCTTGAACCCAAGATGGACATGTTTTTAAGTCGTCCGAGTTGACAATAGCACCACGGGACCCTCTGATGCAAAAAAAGGAAGACAACAAGACTGTTTTGCATAGTTCCATGATTTAGACAGGTTCAGATACTTTTCAAGTTCCGAATTATAAAAGCGAGCAGTATGGGTTTGATATCAGTTCCAGTACCCATAGGTATATGTAACAGGATCTGCATGGGGTCAGGATCGGTTCCAGCATCGTTTTTGGTTTATTGTAAGTTCCGGTATGAGTTCGGGATCAATGTCAGGACCGATATGGTTTTTGTAGCAGTTATCCAAGCTGTGGTCCGAGGTGTGAAAAGAAAAGGTCCGCGAAAGAATTGTTCTTTTGTTTTTAAATAGAAAAGCTTAATACACTACACAATGTGCATTTTTTCGCCATAATCGAGATGAAAATTTCAACAGGAATGTCTAGAAAAATATTTCAATATATGTTTGATCAAAAAGCTTTGAACTAAGTCCATTAAATGTAATCCCTGTAAATGTTAGCAGCGGCAAATGTGTATTCAAAGCCAGTTGATCTGTGATCTTAAAAAGGTTAGAGATAACTGCGGTATGGGATCGGGATTAATTCCACGACCGGTATGGTGTCAGAATCAGTTGAAAGATCGGTTAGGGGTTATGATTAGTTCCAGGGCCAGGTTTATGACAAATTTTTACACATACAGTCAGAATTCAATAATTGAATGCCTTTTTTGCATACTTTTTAATTGACCGCTCGATAGTTGGCTGACAGTTTAATTACAAAGAATGCGTTTGTATGGAAAACTCGGTTTTTGAAAATAATATAAAGATCTTATGGCCTGCCGAGAAAAAAATTAGTAATTTTTTGTAACGAAAAACGTGCTAACTAAAAAGTACATATTGAACAGTTGGCAGGGAATCGAAGTTCAACCAGTGAGTTCAGACGGTATATGGAATTGGAATCAGTTCCAGCACCAGAACGATTTCTGTAAAAATTTTAGGATGGACATGGCTTCTGGATTTGTCCCAGGATTGGTATGAATTTTGAATCAGTATTTTTTAATGTATCCCTTGAAACTAATGAAGGGGTATTACGGTGTTGAATACCGCCTATAAAATATTCTCCCTGATCCTCCAGGATCGCCTTGTCTCGCACGTCGAAGAGATAGTCGGAAACTATCAAAGAGGATTCCGAAACGGAAAATCAACCACTGATCAGATCTTCACCATGCGGCAGATCTTGGAGAAGATGGCTGAATACAGACACGACACATACCATCTCTTCATAGACTTCAAAGCCGCGTATGATAGCATAGCCAGGGTAAAACTATACGACGCTATGAGCTCATTTGGAATCCCGGCCAAACTGATAAGGCAAGTTAGAATGACTATGACCAACGTCACATGCCAGGTGAGGGTGGATGGAAAACTCTCAGGACCTTTTGCTACCACCAAAGGTCTGCGCCAGGGAGACGGGCTTGCCTGTCTCCTATTCAACCTGGCGCTAGAGAGGGCCATCCGTAACTCGAGGGTGGAGACTACGGGAACCATCTTCTATAAGTCAACCCAGATCCTGGCATACGCTGATGATATAGACATCATTGGTCTGCGGCTCTCCTATGTAGCAGAAGCCTACCAAGGGATCGAGCAGGCGGCAGAGAGCCTCGGATTGCAGATAAACGAGGCAAAGACCAAACTGATGGTGGCAACATCAGCGGACCTACCAATAAATAATCCGAATCTACGTAGGCGTGATGTACAGATAGGTGAACGCACTTTTGAAGTCGTCCCAGAATTCACCTATCTTGGGTCAAAGGTCAGCAACGACAATAGCATGGAAGCTGAGTTGCGCGCAAGGATGCTGGCGGCCAACCATAATTCTACAGCCTGAAAAAGCAGTTCACCTCAAAGAACCTGTCGCGACGAACGAAGCTGGGACTATATAGTACCTATATAGTACCAGTACTCACATACGCCTCTGAGACATGGACACTGTTCTAAATCTGACGAAACCCTCTTAGCCGCGTTCGAGAGGAAGATACTCAGAAGGATACTTGGCCCCGTATGTGTGGAAGGACAATGGAGGAGCCGCTATAATGACGAGCTATACAAGATGTACGGTGACCTCACTGTCGTACAGCGTATAAAGCTCGCCAGGCTCCGGTGGGCTGGCCATGTTATACGCATGGAAAGGGACGACCCAGCCCGTAAAGTCTTTTTAGGCCGTCCACAAGAACAGAGGAGGCGTGGTAGGCCCAAATTGAGGTGGCAAGATGGCGTGGAGGCGTCCGTCATTAGGGCAGGGATAACGGAGTGGCAGACGAAGGCGCGAGACTGTGAGCGGTTTCGGACACTCCTGAGGCAGGCCAAGACCGCAAAGCGGTTGTAGTGCCGGATAAGTAAGTAAGTAAGTAACCGGGCCAAATTAACTAGTTGCCTCGATGAAAGGAAACCCCGAAAATAAAGGAAAATCATCCAAGCGCCCGTAGTTGGTTAGCAACATCGTTCTATAGTGGGTAACTTTTATCGTATATGCAGATTCTATCAAAGTGTATGAAGACCAGGTGGTCTCGTCCCATACAAATTGACAACTAATTTCGGAATAAAAAAAGCACCTTTTGACAGAATGGGTGAAATGAATTTCCATAGGAACGGTTCGCTTTGTTCGTAGCAAAACATACGTAGTACACATTGGTATCCTCATCGACGACATTATTTTGATCCAAAAATGGATTTTAATTAGTTCAGATTTGGTTTAGCTTACAATAAAAAATATTTTAAGTGCTTTTTAAAGTATTTAAGTGCAAATAACGAAGATTCTAAGATTGTTTGTGCATTAGGCAAGTCAAGGTCCTTGAAAGAGAACAGGTCGAAGCGCTTAGAGTAAATTGACAGAAAGCCATGGGAAAATTTTGACAGTTAAAGTGAACATTGTTTATGTTTAGCGATGGACGTTGCTATGGAGTGAATGAGAGTTTTGTTCAGCATTTTACATTCAATTCCTGTTAGAATATTTGAAGAATCAGAATCCAATTAGAATATTACATGACTGATACAATCCAAGGATCTCATTTATCATTCGTAGTCGGGTTATAAGTAAATGACGGTATGCATATTGTACCAGTGTGTATCGATTGGATGTTTCATTTTACTCTCAGTGTTCAATTAGCCGGTCTCATGGTACAGTCGTCAACTCGTACGACTTAACAACATGCCCGTCATGGGTTCAAGCCCCAAATAGACCGTGCCGCCATACGTAGGACTGACTATCCTGCTATGGGGGGAAATCAATAAGTCACTGAAAGCCAACCCCACAAGTGTGTTGCCAGGCCTTGACCGGCATCGGTTGTTGAGCCAAAGAAGAAGAAGAAGTTCAATTGAAAGTAAAAAGGACTTCTTTAACACAGTTGAACATGTTAAACATTTCGTTTTTCCAGCAGGACCGTTGCAAACGGTAGTGGTTTGTGGTCACGGAATGGCAAACAATGAAAAAGGTTATCAATGTTTCTGAATACAGAGTAGACTGCAATTACTTCTCCTTTATTGTCCAGAAGTGATTGACCGCAAGAAATTTAACCAATATAACCTTCCTGTTGGAATTAGAATAATTATTTTCGAACATAAATTTGAATTGCATAAAACAAAGCGTTAGGAAACTAAGATTAGGTTATAAACTACTCGACGTTAGAAACTGCTCGATCTGCTTGAACTATGAACTGCATGAATTATTATATACAAAAAAGGACAAACGAATATACAGTTGCAAACCGACCAGCGATAAAGGTGTACACTTTCCTATTCAAATTTCCTCCAAATATCACAGCCAGCCCCTTTTCGTGAATATATTTCACATTTTTGGTCCTTCGAGCCGGATCGTGATATACGGAGAAGAAATAAGTTTCATTCTGCATCAAGAGTGGAATTCGGTATTCGTCGTCAAGTGTGCAAGTCATTCCGTGACAATTCCCGCCATCGCATATCGCCCCGCATCAAGGGCAACGGTCGGTTACACGCCATCATTTTGAATTTCGCGCCATCGCTTTGTTCGTTATTTTCGTGTGATATCGCAGTATTTTCTTTGTGCAATGGATAAGAAAATTAAGGCAGTGCAACTGAAAAAGAGGATCGCCCTGGAGAACATAAAATCGCTGGAACGGTTCCAGGCGAAATATTCGAGTGATGATGCCAAGCAGATTCCGGAGGTGTTAGAAGATCTGGCGAAACATAAGGAAGAGTTTTTCACCGCAGTTTCGAAACTGGAAGAGCTTGAAGATAAAGACGAAGCGGTCGAAGCCAGCATAATGGAACGGATCGACATTGAAGAACGCTGTCGCAAGCTAAAATCATTTCTACGGGAAAGACAGCCAAAGGAAGAAGGTTCGCTCAACGATACAACGGGCTTGGCTTCCTCAACGCTTGCATTCGGTCGACCCCACGCGCCAAATTTACGTTTGCCCAAAATCGAACTTCCAACATTTGACGGAGATCACACAAAATGGCTTTCTTTCCGAGATCGCTTCATCGCAATGATCGACGCTTCAGCCGAGCTTCCATCTATCGCGAAGCTACAATACTTACTGTCATCGTTGAAGGGGGACGCGGCGGTACCCTTCGAGCATACACCTTTAACGGCGGACAACTATTCGGTTACCTGGGCGGCGCTTCTTAAACGGTACGACAATTCTCGTCTTTTGATTCGCGAATACTATCGCAAATTGCACTACCTTCCGGGAGTGCAATTGGTGTGCGTTGACAAGCTCACGCACCTGGTGGATGAATTCACCCGCTTCGTCAACGGGTTGAAAAAGCTGAACGAACCGGTTGACTCGTGGGACACACCCCTCTCAAACATGCTGCTGATGAAGTTGGATCGAGAGACATTGTTGGCTTGGGAGAAACATTCCGTGCACTTCACGACGGACAAATATAAGGATGTGATCGACTTCGTGCAAGATCGTATCCAAATCTTGAAATCGACCAACAACTTCGTGAAGGATCAAGCAGCTAGTGGTATCAAGGTGGCCGGTCTCATTCGTCAACCAGGGCAACGGAGATTCATCGCGAATGCAGCTACATCTCGCTCGGCTCCTGCTGCATCGACTGCGCACACCCAACAGCCAAAGTGTCCATTGGAGTGTTCCGAAGACCACACACTGCGCAACTGTCCAGTGTTCATCGCCAAGGAGGTCCAACAGCGACGGGACGTCGTCGCATCGAAGCGGCTGTGCTGGAACTGTTTGAGCAGCAATCATCAGGTTAGAGCGTGCAAGTCGGATTATTCGTGTCGCACGTGTCGTGAGCGTCATCACACACTTCTACATCATTCACCACCCTATGCTCCACCCGCAACGGTAACATTGTCAGCTCAGTCGAATGAAGACAATGTGTTTCTGGCGACGGCAAACATCCAGATCAAGGATGACTACGGGAACACCCATGAAGCAAGGGCGTTGTTGGATTCGGGATCCATGTCGAATTTCATCGCTGAGGAGTTCGCACGGAAACTGCTGACGAGTCGCAAAAGGGTCAACGTCGCTGTATCGGGCATCGGCAATGCAGTACAGCAGATCAAGGGTTCCATCGTCGCTACCGTTCAGTCCAAGACACAACCCCTCGCAACGGAGATGACTTTCTTGGTTCTGGACACGCCATCCGCAAACATCCCTACATCACCAACGGACGTCTCTTCATGGAAAATGCCGGACGTGGCATTGGCGGACAGCACCTTTAACAGTCCGGGGCAAATCGACATCGTCATCGGAGGCGATACGTTCTGGGAGCTCCACACCGGTCGCAAGTGCTCTATCGGTAGAGGCAAACCGTGGCTGGTCGAAACCCACTTTGGTTGGGTTGTCACCGGCAACACTCATCATTCGTCAGTCGGTCCGCGGCTGTGCCATCTATCTGCATACGACACCCCACTGGAGGAGACCATGCAGCGGTTCTGGGAGAGTGAAACCATAGCCGAGGATCCTGTGCTATCGGTTGAGGAGAATGCTTGCGAGAAGCATTTCGCAGCAACAACTGTTCGCAACTCAAGTGGAAGGTATGTCGTTAGTTTGCCATTTAACTCCAACCCTAATATCGTTTTAGGAGAGTCGAAGGAAATAGCCGATCGCAGACTGCGTTCTATCGAACGGCGGTTGAACACCAATGCTAAAATGAAAGAAGAGTATGTGAAATTTATGAAAGAATATGAGCATTTGGGGCATATGAAGCGGCTTACCAGTCCTGCAAACGATTCGGTAGAGCATTATAACCTCCCACATCACGCTGTCGTTAAAGAGTCAAGCACAACCACGAAGGTGCGTGTCGTGTTCGATGCATCCTGTAAGACTTCGAGTGGTTACTCATTGAACGATAAACTCTTAGTGGGACCAGTCGTTCAAGAAGATCTTTTATCGATTATCCTTCGGTTTCGTTCTCGTGCCATTGCTCTCACTGCAGACGTAGAGAAGATGTATCGGCAAATTTTACATAGCCCTCATGACCGTAACTATCTACGCATCCGGTACAGAGAACATCCTGCAGATCCTATATCGACCTTTGAGCTACAGACGGTTACGTACGGCACAGCCTCTGCTCCATTTTTGGCAACCAGGACCCTCAAACAGATTGCTCTTGACCACAAGGAAGAGTATCCTTTGGCAATGAACGCGGTCATGAACGATTTTTACGTAGATGATTTGCTAACGGGTACCGATGATTTGTCCGAAGCAATCGTTATACAAGGCAAATCTCAGACATGCTAAATTCAGCTGGTTTCACGCTGAAGAAATGGGCATCGAACCGCTCCGAAGCATTGAAGAACGTTCCTTCAGAAGATGTGGCGGTACAACTCTCGCACGAGTGGAAGAGCTCGAAACAAGTATCCACACTAGGCATCGTTTGGGAACCGGCAACTGATACACTACGGTTTCGTATTGAGATACCACCTACAACACCCAGCATGACGAAAGGTTAATTTTGTCATATATCGCCAAGATATTTGATCCCCTCGGGCTACTGGGCCCAACGATCATCATCGCAAAGATGTTCATGCAGCAACTATGGGCTCTCAAGATTCATGGAAAGGCATATGACTGGGACAGCGAGCTACCATCGCACTTACAGCATGAATGGTCGAAATTTCACTCTACATTATCTTCACTACGCAATTTGACAGTCCCACGGTACATATCGCAATGCACGGCAACAAGTCTGCAAATTCATATCTTTGCTGACGCATCACAACTAGCATATGGTGCTTGTTGCTACATTCGGGCTGAAAGCATGGAAGGAGTCACCGTGCAGCTGCTAACAGCCAAGTCAAAGGTCGTTGCGTTATCCAATTCACATTCCATAGCTCGATTGGAATTATGTGCAGCACGACTAGCCACACTTCTTTACGAGAAAGTCCAGCAATCACTGAAAATTTCTGCTACCACCATCTGTTGGACCGATTCCATGACTGTCCTTCACTGGCTGAATTCAGCACCAAATCGATGGAAGCCCTTCGTTGCAAACAGGGTTGCAAAAATTCAGCACACGGCTGGAATACAATGCTGGAAGCATGTTCCAGGCTCGGACAATCCAGCAGACGACATTTCGCGAGGTTTAACGCCGGAAAAGTTGCTAGTGTGTGAGCGCTGGTGGCACGGGCCACATTGGTTAGCACGCAACTCGGAAGAATGGCCACAGAACACACCATCACCAAGCGAAGATGAGAGCGCAGAAGAAGAAAAACTATCGTCACGGGTTGCAAGCACAGCATTAATCTGCGAATTTCGAAACAGTTTGTTCTCACGATTTTCGATCTACCACAAACTGCAAAGAGTTGTTGCACATTGTTTGCGCTTTATACAAAACGCAAAGCGCCGCGTAGGAAACAAGGTCCATGCTAAGGATATCCCACCGCTCACTGTAGACGAACTCAAGGCGGCAGAACTCAAGTTGTGTTATCTTTCGCAACAAGACACCTTTTCCGAGGAGATACAACACCTGCAGAAGGGCAAAGAGATTCCGAAGAACTCCAAACTGAAATGGATTTCCCCTTTCATAGATACGCAAGGTATTCTGCGCATTGGTGGCCGGCTCAGTAACGCACATCTGTCGGAATCAGAAAAACACCCGGTAATATTATCATCGAAACATCCACTGTCCGCACTACTAGCTGTTTCGATACACTTGAGTAAGCTGCATGCTGCACCACAACTGCTTTTAAAAACACTACGCCAAAGCTTTTGGATAATTGGCGGTCGCAATTTAAGCAAGTCTGTGTACCACAGTTGCCACGCATGTTTTAAGGCCAAACCCACACTTCTTAAGCAAAGTATCGCCGATTTGCCAACATCACGAGTCACACCAACAAGACCATTCTCAGTATGCGGAGTAGACTATTGCGGACCAATCTATATAAAACAAACCATACGCAACAGAAGTCCGATTAAAGCATACATCGCCATATTTGTATGTTTTCAACAAGAGCGGTACATATCGAACTGGTTGGCGATTTAACATCAACAGCATTTATCAATGCACTTCGTCGTTTGATTGCACGTCGTGGTCAAATCAGTGAACTGCATTCCGACAATGCAACCACCTTTAAGGGAGCGGCACATGAGCTGAATCGCGTCTACAAGATGCTAAAGAGCGACGAACACGATCGAGCTGCTATATTTGATTGGTGCGCGATGAATCATATGAAGTGGAAGTTTATCCCACCAAGAGCACCACATTTTGGAGGTTTATGGGAGGCGGCGGTGAAGGCAGCTAAAAAGCATATAGTCAGAACAATAGGAACAACAAGCATCACACAGGAGAGCATGCTTACCCTACTTGCCCAGGTAGAGCAATGTTTGAATTCGCGACCAATTACACCTCTATCCGATGAGCCGTCGGACTTGGAACCATTGACACCGGGACACTTCCTCGTCGGTGGCAATCTGCAAGCGGTACCAATCATCGATTACACCGAGACACCGAGCAACTATTTGAGGGAATACCAGTTGGTACAAAACATCTGCAAACCATTTGGGCTCGATGGTATCCGGAGTACCTGCAGCAGTTACAAGCTCGAGCCAAATATTGCAACGGGAAATCAGCGGTTCTGAAAGAAAATACACTGGTGATTATTAAGGAAGACAATGTACATCCTACCTCGTGGCCGATGGGGCGCATCGTTGCAGTACACCCTGGAAAGGACGATGTTGTTCGCGTCGTTACACTGCGCACTGCTTCAGGGAAGCAAATCGTCCGCGCAGCTAATCGTCTGGCAGTTTTGCCTAATCCGGACGTAATTAGCAACTTAGAGCAGAAGGAAACCACTGGCACTGAGTAACGCGCAGCTGCAAGCCACGCGACATTGTTTACATTTCGCACTCATGGCAGAACAAGATACACGCAACACACATTCACACATCTACACACACGAGCAGTATGATAGGAGATAAGCGTCAGGTTCAAGAGTCGAACTTTTTTTGAATTCTTTTTTTGAACTCAGTTTGAATTTATATATTGCATGAAATTTAAAGAAGTTCTTCTTGGTGGCCGGGAATGTTGGAATTAGAATAATTATTTTCGAACATAAATTTGAATTGCATAAAACAAAGCGTTAGGAAACTAAGATTAGGTTCCCGCTGCGCAAAGCGACGCAAGAAATCATGGCGTTCGGAGAATTTTATCATGCCTTCTTTTTCCCTCCAACGGCAAATTTGTCAAGCAGCCAGTCGAGCTACCCGTCCCTGGCTCCGCCTCATACCCCTCGCCTGAACGCGCTGTCGAAGGTTTAGATGTGTTGGTGCGTCAGACGGCCAATCGCTGTCAGCCGTCGTCCGTGCTTTTTCCCTCCATAGCGCTATCTCTTTCTCGCTTCCCGCTGCGCAAATTCGAGCAGTTTCCAGCGCAGGAAATGTACCAAAATCTGCGCTGGCCAGCGCAGATTTGGCTGGTCTCCCGCGCTGGACTTCAGCGATTCCCGCGCTGGGTCGAGCAAGTTTAGCGCCATCTGTTGGCGAAATGGACGAACTATTTATGGGGGTGGAGCAGAAAAACGGTAAAAAATTTAAAAATATTGGCGCCCATTTTCTCGTCCGCTTCTTCTCCCTCCCTCACCCTGCCTTGCCTTACTTGCGCTTCTACCCGTGCCTTCCGCCGCCAGCTGATTGGGTGTTTGTGATGTATGCGTTGATTCATATATGTGCATTGCGGTTGTGTATTGTTATTGGTGGGTGTTAGCATTTATTAATTTGTGTGTGACCTTGAGACGCTGTGGGAGAAGCTGGATTGGGATTTAAAGTGTTATCGGTGTATTGATGGTTTATTTTATTTCGTGCCGCTGCTGATGAGACCATTCGATGCCCGTGCCGGTCGAGGGTGACGAAGCCTATTTAAAACAAGCGTAGGAGAACGTCTAACACTAATCTAATATTTTTTAATTTGATCATGTTTGATGCTTCAACGACCTTCTAAGCATCATGTAGCACAGTGTATAGTGGCAATATATATTTTTTTTTAATGTGCCGAAATCTGTCTCGAGTTTTGGGGTCTCACACACACACGCACACACACAGCGCGGGGAAAGCAACCGTCCGCTCTACCATGCCGCGATCCCCCACCCCACCCGGCGCTTTGGATGATGATGCGCTACAAGATAGCTGAACCAGCCTTTCTTCCGATAAGGTAGCCGTACTCGCTCGTGCGGGAGAGGGGGGGGGGGGGTATTGGTGGAGGGTGCGCGCTCGCCTGCGCGCTTTCGTGGGTGCGTGCTTTCGTTCGCGCTTTCGTGGGTGTGCGCTCGCATGCGCGCGTACGTGCAAGTGTGCGTGCATGCGTGTGTGTGTTTGCGTGTGTGTGTGTGTGTGCGTGCGTGTGGAAACCCCAAAACGGTTTGATTCTGATGCGTACATTTTCATCCACTGCGACAACAAAGTCCGTGCATTTTTTATCTCGCTACCTGAGAGACAACACAATTCTGCTAGCGGATGCAAGTTGAAACAAAACTTGAATTGAATTCATACAAAAGAGGATTCTGGATTTGTTTATTACGGTGCGCGTATGGTGCTGCACATGTCCGTCCAGAATCTGGCGGCTTGTTGGCTGGGCAAGCCGGTATCATGACGCCGAGCGACCGGCACTGCCTTGGAATGGGTTCGGCTCGGGAGGTTAATGTCCTTTGGTCGAGTGCATTCCGTGCATTTGTCGCGTCACATCGGTAGCCGGCAGCATCAAAGACAAGCCAAACTCTTCCCCGGGCGTGGAATGTTATGCTAATTTCTTCTTATTATTATTATTATTGTTGGCGTAATAGCCAGCGCGATCATGCCGGCCATTTTAGGACTTGAGTACCACGTAGCCGGTTTGTCAGCCCTTGCTACGGCGGACGGTTCATACGTGGTTAGAACCCGCGACGGGCATGCTGTTACGATGTGCGGAATGGTGGCGGTGCCGCTGGACAGCTCCTATCTTGCGGGCAACTTGCATACTGTCACACTGTCTCCTACCCGATGCATACGCTGCAGGCATAGGGAAGGATGCACCTCCACAATAAAAAAAAAACACCGTCATGAACCAGCGGCGGATCTAACGGTAGGCGGACTAGGCGGTCGCCGAAGATCTCTAGTCTGTAGTATGCCGTATGTCTACAAGTGGACAGAGGCCTCGTAAAAAATAAAACAACAACAACAAGTGGACAGAGTATTAGCGATAAAGGCCCCGGGAAAGATGGTCCTGTGGCTGGAGAAACATTTACCCCCCCCCCCCTCCCCCATGCCGACAACAATTTTAGGGCCTGTGATGATCGTAGGGGTCCCACTCCCTCCCCCCCCCGCGCCAACGATTTAAGTATACTGTTATATCTCCCAACAGCTGTACCCCCTCCAGTACCCCTCCTCCCGGTCATCAGTTACCATTTACAGCGACCGTCTTTCCGCCTAGGGCACCCGATTCCCCTACTCCGTCACTGTCATGAACACCTTCCTTTCTTTGACCGGTCGATCATAACATTCCGGAAGAGCATACATTCGGCGACAGTTTTGCATACACACGCACACTCACACCCATGCGCAGGCGGCTTGGTATATCTGTGTAATCTACACCATACGAAAGCAAAAGCTTAGTGTAATAAAATTATGCTTTATGTTTAGCACGTTCAGTTCGATGGCAGGCCCCAGGGACTGCCAGTGAACTTTCCAGTATGCCGATTTTACAATCAGCTTGCGTTCTAGATGCCGGCGGAACGGAATGTTGATGAAAAACAGCGCCAGGCTGAACGTGCTAATGCGAATTAGGGTTCTGCCCGTTGCACAGCAAACCCTCCAGCGTGAGCTAGCGATTCCTTGGTCATTTTTACATTGCAGCGATTGAACTCATTGCGCTTTTTTGGTTTGATTTGTGAAAATGCAACTTCCTCGCTGCAATGTTTAGTAACGGCTTTTTAAGCGCCACAGCAACTCATGAGCATTGGCCACAAGCGAGAAAGAGATAGCGCTATGGAGGGAAAAAAGCACGGACGACGGCTGACAGCGATTGGCCGTCTGACGCACCAACACATCTAAACCTTCGACAGCGCGTTCAGGCGAGGGGTATGAGGCGGAGCCAGGGACGGGTAGCTCGACTGGCTGCTTGACAAATTTGCCGTTGGAGGGAAAAAGAAGGCATGATAAAATTCTCCGAACGCCATGATTTCTTGCGTCGCTTTGCGCAGCGGGTTGTGGCCAATGCTCATGAGTTGCTGTGGCGCTTAAAAAGCCGTTACTAAACATTGCAGCGAGGAAGTTGCATTTTCACAAATCAAACCAAAAAAGCGCAATGAGTTCAATCGCTGCAATGTAAAAAATGACCAAGGAATCGCTAGCTCACGCTGGAGGGTTTGCTGTGCAACGGGCAGAACCCTAATTCGCATTAGCACGTTCAGCCTGGCGCTGTTTTTCATCAACATTCCGTTCCGCCGGCATCTAGAACGCAAGCTGATTGTAAAATCGGCATACTGGAAAGTTCACTGGCAGTCCCTGGGGCCTGCCATCGAACTGAACGTGCTAAACATAAAGCATAATTTATTACACTAAGCTTTTGCTTTCGTATGGTGTAGATTACACAGATATACCAAGCCGCCTGCGCATGGGTGTGAGTGTGCGTGTGTATGCAAAACTGTCGCCGAATGTATGCTCTTCCGGAATGTTATGATCGACCGGTCAAAGAAAGGAAGGTGTTCATGACAGTGACGGAGTAGGGGAATCGGGTGCCCTAGGCGGAAAGACGGTCGCTGTAAATGGTAACTGATGACCGGGAGGAGGGGTACTGGAGGGGGTACAGCTGTTGGGAGATATAACAGTATACTTAAATCGTTGGCGCGGGGGGGGGAGGGAGTGGGACCCCTACGATCATCACAGGCCCTAAAATTGTTGTCGGCATGGGGGAGGGGGGGGGGGGGTAAATGTTTCTCCAGCCACAGGACCATCTTTCCCGGGGCCTTTATCGCTAATACTCTGTCCACTTGTTGTTGTTGTTTTATTTTTTTACGAGGCCTCTGTCCACTTGTAGACATACGGCATACTACAGACTAGAGATCTTCGGCGACCGCCTAGTCCGCCTACCGTTAGATCCGCCGCTGGTTCATGACGGTGTTTTTTTTTATTGTGGAGGTGCATCCTTCCCTATGCCTGCAGCGTATGCATCGGGTAGGAGACAGTGTGACAGTATGCAAGTTGCCCGCAAGATAGGAGCTGTCCAGCGGCACCGCCACCATTCCGCACATCGTAACAGCATGCCCGTCGCGGGTTCTAACCACGTATGAACCGTCCGCCGTAGCAAGGGCTGACAAACCGGCTACGTGGTACTCAAGTCCTAAAATGGCCGGCATGATCGCGCTGGCTATTACGCCAACAATAATAATATAATAAGAAGAAATTAGCATAACATTCCACGCCCGGGGAAGAGTTTGGCTTGTCTTTGATGCTGCCGGGCTACCGATGTGACGCGACAAATGCACGGAATGCACTCGACCAAAGGACATTAACCTCCCGAGCCGAACCCATTCCAAGGCAGTGCCGGTCGCTCGGCGTCATGATACCGGCTTGCCCAGCCAACAAGCCGCCAGATTCTGGACGGACATGTGCAGCACCATACGCGCACCGTAATAAACAAATCCAGAATCCTCTTTTGTATGAATTCAATTCAAGTTTTGTTTCAACTTGCATCCGCTAGCAGAATTGTGTTGTCTCTCAGGTAGCGAGATAAAAAATGCACGGACTTTGTTGTCGCAGTGGATGAAAATGTACGCATCAGAATCAAACCGTTTTGGGGTTTCCACACGCACGCACACACACACACACACGCAAACACACACACGCATGCACGCACACTTGCACGTACGCGCGCATGCGAGCGCACACCCACGAAAGCGCGAACGAAAGCACGCACCCACGAAAGCGCGCAGGCGAGCGCGCACCCTCCACCAATACCCCCCCCCCCCCCTCTCCCGCACGAGCGAGTACGGCTACCTTATCGGAAGAAAGGCTGGTTCAGCTATCTTGTAGCGCATCATCATCCAAAGCGCCGGGTGGGGTGGGGGATCGCGGCATGGTAGAGCGGACGGTTGCTTTCCCCGCGCTGTGTGTGTGCGTGTGTGTGTGAGACCCCAAAAACTCGAGACAGATTTCGGCACATTAAAAAAAAAATATATATTGCCACTATACACTGTGCTACATGATGCTTAGAAGGTCGTTGAAGCATCAAACATGATCAAATTAAAAAATATTAGATTAGTGTTAGACGTTCTCCTACGCTTGTTTTAAATAGGCTTCGTCACCCTCGACCGGCACGGGCATCGAATGGTCTCATCAGCAGCGGCACGAAATAAAATAAACCATCAATACACCGATAACACTTTAAATCCCAATCCAGCTTCTCCCACAGCGTCTCAAGGTCACACACAAATTAATAAATGCTAACACCCACCAATAACAATACACAACCGCAATGCACATATATGAATCAACGCATACATCACAAACACCCAATCAGCTGGCGGCGGAAGGCACGGGTAGAAGCGCAAGTAAGGCAAGGCAGGGTGAGGGAGGGAGAAGAAGCGGACGAGAAAATGGGCGCCAATATTTTTAAATTTTTTTACCGTTTTTCTGCTCCACCCCCATAAATAGTTCGTCCATTTCGCCAACAGATGGCGCTAAACTTGCTCGACCCAGCGCGGGAATCGCTGAAGTCCAGCGCGGGAGACCAGCCAAAATCTGCGCTGGCCAGCGCAGATTTTGGTACATTTCCTGCGCTGGAAACTGCTCGAATTTGCGCAGCGGGTTATAAACTACTCGACGTTAGAAACTGCTCGATCTGCTTGAACTATGAACTGCATGAATTATTATATACAAAAAAGGACAAACGAATATACAGTTGCAAACCGACCAGCGATAAAGGTGTACACTTTCCTATTCAAATTTCCTCCAAATATCACAGCCAGCCCCTTTTCGTGAATATATTCCACACTTCCTAATAGTAAATTCGTCCAATTTTGCGCGTTAACTATTAGCCGTTTGTTTGTAAACACTTTTTCATGAAACTGTCAAAAGCGAGCTGAAAATGGCAACCTAGCAACGGGCTTTGCATCGACCTGTTCTCCTTAATAGATCTTGAGGCAAGTCGTCGGAAAGCTTGTTTGGGGAAATGTTTTCACCCATGCTGTCAAAAAGTGACGTTGAACTTTTACTATAAAAAACAGGCTATGAGACCACCTGATCTTCATACACTTTGGATTCTATAGTGAGCAAGCGTCACCTATGAGCGTAACGTGAGTGTAACGTAAGTATAACAGATGAGCGTCACCACTTACTTCATTTTGTATAGGGAGATTGCATATTACACCTGTTTCCAGCTACGTTCGAATCGCATGCCACTACGATCGAATGCGTGCATCCACGGTTGAATCGCGTTCCATTATGGTCGAATCATATGCCACTACGATCGAATAGTGTGCCGCTACCATTGTTGTTTGTAACGTTATAGCAGTTGATCACACCTGGAAATCACTTCATTTGTATGCCGCATAAAATTCAACTTTGTATCGAGTATGACTCCAAGGTCTTTAATGTGGTCGATATGTTTGATCGCACGACAATCAATTTTATTGCTGTGTAGCGATGTTTCTCGAGCGATGTTTAATAGTAGCTACTCCATACGCTCAGAACGATTAAATTAAATTTTGATATTTCTAATGCAGTTGTATCACCGACAAACCGACGTGACACTTCGAACAAAATGAGCTTCAAAAGTTGTCTCCTTATTTCAAATAAAAATACGTTAAACACTAGCGCCATCTCTATAATGATTCGCTTACTACACTGACACAGAGAAGAAACTGCTAAATCCCCTTTTTGTTTTTCTTTGCAAATTCCAATGCGTATTGTTTTATGTACTTCTCACATCTTTTACATTGATTTGGAAAATTATAAAATGATGTTCCCGGGTGTTTTGTCCAATAATTCTCACAAAATTATGCCTCACACTTCCTTCGCCATTTGTATTTAGAAAAGTTGTTTACATCGAAGCAGCAGTGAACAGAGCTTACTTTGACAGAAGTGTTCGCCTCACTGGTAAATGACAGTACTTTCGTGTGGGACACTTTTGTAACGCCAGTGTCACGT
The DNA here is from genome assembly GCF_017562075.2 of Anopheles merus. NCBI lineage: Eukaryota > Metazoa > Arthropoda > Insecta > Diptera > Culicidae > Anopheles > Anopheles merus. The sequence continues at coordinate 32,706 of NW_024427740.1, read as the reverse complement.
CGGTTTGTCGGTGGTTGTATTTCACGATTCTAGTCAGCTTTTTATATGGAGGTTGACAGTTGAAGGCTGAAATCATGTAAACACTTCATACAAAACCACAAACAAAACTAGCCTGCGAATTTCAGTCTAGATTATTTTAGCCTCAAAGTTAGAATTAGATTCAAGCAAGGTAAATGCACCAGTATTGGACAGGTTAGTGCAGCAGTTTCACTAAAACAGCTCGTAGACTCACAATGTTTATTATTTTTCTTGAATGTGACATTATTATGGACTAAAAACTATCGTATTATGATGTGCTATTTTTTATTTGCTATTTCAAATGTATTTTCTACCGATATTCATGAAAATGCAAACATTGTTTTTGGTCCTATTTTCGTTAGTTTGGTCCTATTTTCGGCAGGCTGTGCTCCTATTTTCGGCAACGCAAATACGGGTCGGTAAATGTTTTAATTAATGCCAATAGGTAGACAAAAATGTTTAAAACAATTTTACACTCTCACTTTCCTAAAATTAGTGTTGAAAAGCACTTAAATCATTAATTTTATGTTGTCCATTTTGGGCATTTTGCTGGCAATTTTTACAGTCTCTTTAATGTGAGTTACAAACAAAGTAGGCATTGAAAAAAAGAAGAAGAAAAGAGACTGACTGACTGAAGAATCTGACGGCTATAGAGTACTACTCCGACTGGCTCACAAATTATTATTTTTCTATCAAGTTATTGGATTATTTATAGTGAAATTGGTGTTATTGATACAATAAATGTCGTTTTATGTGTCGACATACGCAGTGCAGTTTTCTGATAAAGTTTCAAATGAATATTCAACGAAATCAAAATAGTGTTATTGTTTCAAGCTTCTACAGGAGCCAACAGCATTGAACTATCAAAAATCAACATTTACCGTGTACCTTTTTTCGGCGGCATTTAAAGGGAATAATTACTTGTTTTTAGTGGTTTTAAAATTCCAAGCGGGCTAGAAAAAATTCTGCAATCATAGAATCTTTCATAAAACCACACTTTCATTGTTTTTGTGCTCTGGTTCTCTTAATAATAAAACCTGTCGAACTATTGGCTGACAGCAAATCTGGCGAAACATGTTGAACACGGCACATTTTGTTTGATATTTTGGAAAATATGCAAGGAATGATGTGATACTTTATATATGAATAACAAATAAGTATATCTCTTTTACAAAAATATGTGTTGAAAAAATTTTAGACGCGTTTTTGCGTAATTACACTTTTTAGTTACACTGCCGAAAACAGGTATACTGCCGAATACTGGTACAGTTAGCTTACCTGCTGGAAAAAAATGCTAAACAAGGTGTTGTTTTTCATTTATCTCAAGGTGCATTAAAAAGAACAGGTAGTTAAATCTACAATCAAAGTGTACGTAGACCAGGTGGTCTCATAGCATGTTTTTATAACTTAATCAGAACATCACTTTTGACAGGATGGGTGCAAATTTTGCTCAAACAAGCTTTCTGGTAACTTGACGAATACACAAAACACTCTTAAAATCTTCATTCAGAAGCAGGAACGATAAAAGTCAATCTATATACACCTTGCGATAAGCCCATCTGTGTGTTATACACACTTCGATAGGTGCTCAAAAACTGCTTTACAATGTAAACAGCTGAAAGGCCGATATTTCAGCCTACGAATTTAAAACGGAAAGGGTCCGAATATTGGAAAAAGTTTTGGAGGTAGGGTAAACGTACCTATAGTGGTGCTAGTACCAATAGTGGTGGTATTGCACTAAAATGCGTCTCATACTATAAATTAACAGTAGATAAGTTATCTATGATAGTGTGAAATGTTCTAAAGCCTTTTATAAAGGATTTAAAAATGAAATGGGGCCATTCCGTTTCTTGGTGACCGAAAAATCCATTATTTTGTAAAAGGTGTTAACATTTTTCTAAAATCCTTAGGATTTCATAACGATACTCATATTTTTGTTAACGTTCTAAATGACCACATAACAACGCAATTATTAGTTTTTTAACATAATTGTTATCAAATGATTTTGTTTTATTCTAATTCATTGGCTTTTGACCTTGTTTACGTATTTTTAAGTGTTTTTTACGATAGTGCCATTATAGGTACACCAAACAGGCATGTTCCTATAGTGGTCCTAGTTCTAAAATCAATAAAAACAGGTAATTTTACATTTTTTTCGACGACATTTTTGACATGTTGTACTGTTTTCATTAAAATAAGCAACAAAAATGAGTTTTCTGTAAGTAATTTACCAAACAAAGGCCAAAATTCGCTTATTTGGCTGAGTGAAAAATCGACTTCAAATCAAGCAAACTCTTCTGGGTATGGGTTGACGACAGGTGTTATTCAGTATTTTAGTCAATATTTTCATCAACCAAATTCATACATTTTTTACGATCAATTTACGAAAGAAATCATTATTATCGCAGTAATCCTTGCTATTCATACGAAAACAGCTTCAAAACTAAGTTCCATTGATATTATACACTGTTTTTAAGGCATCTTTGTTTACCACCACTATAGGAACACAATACGACGACTATAGGAACCATACGACCATTATAGGTACAACGAAGCAGTCACAAAAATTTATGTATTTCATGGTAAAAATGGTTGTGATTGCGAAGATAAAACATTTTCCAACTGCTATGTGTTAAAATATTGTCATTCCTGACATTTTAAATCCAATAAAGTACATCTGTACCATCACAAATTGCACCACTATTGGTACATTTACCCTAGTGGTCAAAGCAACAACTGGTAACATTAGACAGATAGAGATAGAGATCGTCAAGTAATACACTGCTCCCCAGGTGGTTTGAGTCTCCAGCAAGCAGGTACTTCGGGTTCGTGGCATTAATTCTCAATCCAATTCTTGCTGCTTCGCGTTTGGGTGCAAGCCTCACACACCTTCGCTGTTGTCCTGTCGATGATGTCGATGTCATCCGCGAAGGCATGAAATTGAAGAGACCGGTAGAGGATCGTGCCACGAATGTCGTTGTCTAGCCTTCACGATCAGCTGATGCATTTCGACGGTAAGCCTATCCGGCCCCATCTTGAAGAGCTCGGCCGCCGGTCCATCACTGCCAGCAGACTTATTGCTCTTAAACTGCTTGAAGGCGCTGGCAATATTATCCAGAGATGGCGGGGTCACCTCGTCGTCTGCGCCAATGCTGTGCTGCTGTTGCGGTGGTTGCCTTGTTCTGCCACTTGCGCCAGCCTCTCCTGCCTCTGCTCCATTCAAGTGTCCTACAAAGTAGTACTTTCACCTTTCGATCACCTCCCGCTCGTCTGTTAGCAGATTTCCTTCCGCACCCCAGCACATTGCGTTTTTAGGAGCAAACCCGCTCCGTGCCACCTTCAATCTCTTGTAGAACAACCGGGTGTCCCCCGACTGGGCTAGCTGCTCTAACACCTGTTCATCTAACTCTTCAAAACGGCACTGTTTGGCCTGGAAGAGCAGGGTTTGCTGTTTCCTCTGTCGTCTGTAGTTCTCCCGTTCTGACTCGTTTCATGCCGTAGCATGCGGGCGCGCGCTGCATTCTTCTCGAATAGTGCTCGTCTGCACTCTTCGTCGAACCATTCCTTTTTCTCTCTACGTGGTAAGCGGCCGATCTTGTGTTCGGCTGCAGTGCTGATGGCTTGTTCCACCATACGCAAGTGATCTGCAAGGGGTCTCGCGGCGATATTGTTGTCGGCCGGTAGCGCTTCCCCGAGCGCTGTTGCATACCCCTCCGCCACATCAGCACACTTCAACCGGTCCAGGTTGATTCTTGGTGTGGGACGACTCCGTTAGTTGTTAACCACGGAGAGTTTCTGACGCAGCTTTCCTAAGTTACAAATTGCTTTTTTTAACTTGTACAGCAAAAATACCGTAAGCACCATTTCATCTTCACGGACGGATCACTACAAAACGGTTCCACTGACTGTGGAATCTACTCCAGCATCGACAATAGCGCCATCCGACTACGACACCATACCTTAATCTTCACCGCAGAAGCAATAGCCTTGGCTATTGCTGCTGATGAAGGTCTACACAGAGAAAAACCTAACCTAATTTTTACCGACAGTGCAAGTGTCCTTCAAGCACTTGAATCTGTAACCACCCGAGACTCGAGCATCCAACAACTCTGAAATATACCAAATTCACCCCAAGTCATATTCTGCTGGATTCCTGATCACACAAGAATCCAAGGATACGAAATAGCAGACTGACTAACCAACGCAGGACGTAATAACCCGGCCTGCTGCCATAATACTCTTCCACGCCATGACTTCATTCGCCTTAGCAAAACCATCATCGCCAATAGCTGCAATGGTTATTGGATTAGCAGCGGTCGCTCTTGCCTGAGAACCATCAAGATCACAATCGATCACCACTATGCAGTTACTGTGGCGTCGACATCACTGTCCGTCACATCTTAACCGAATGCCATGGATATTCTGCGGAACGCATTACCTGCAAATTGGACCAAAACATCGACACCATCCTCTCACCAGACAGCGATTACCAGCGTAAACTTTCTTCGTATCACTAATCTTTATAAACAACTCTAACCAAAACCACATTTCTAACAGAAATTAAAATCAACGGATAGCTTTAAGTAAACCTAGACTACCCGGTATAAGGTAACTGCAAGTCACAAATGGCTTGCAAAGAATGTAAGATTTAAAGTATAGAATTAATCAACCGATTGAAAGAGGCGAATGAGGCCAATTGGCTCAAAGTCTCTAGAAAAATAAAGAAAAAACAAAACACGGAGAACAGACGCTCCCAGGTAGAGTCATGGATATCAACCATCTACCCCCCCCCCCCCCCGTGCCACCCATCTAAATTGAGCCATGCAATTATATAATTACCAAGGGATTGAGTTTCCACGTATATCCAAGCTTGGATAATTGAGAAACATGTTACTTATCATTTATTGCCATGCATAGATTGTAGAATCGCGCCAAAAATTAGTAGTTTTTCTGCTAATTGGTTCAAGAACCCAAAATCTAGCCCTACCGCTGCTGTTTAATCTTTTCCGATCAGTTCGGTTCTTATCGGTTCGGGGTTTTGGCTACCTGTGGATATCTTCTGTGTATGACAAGTCGTTGGGCACTTTTCTACCACTTTTTCCTACAGTTACCGGTCTGTACGACGGGGACGTATTAACCATCAAAAGAGAGAGGGAGAGAGTGTGTGTGAGAGAGAGAGAGAGAGAGAGAGAGAGAGAGAGAGAGAGAGAGAGAGAGAGAGAGGGAGAAGGAAGCTAACAAGATGCTAGGTTTCTTAACCAGATGTAGTATGTTTGGAGATAGTTACGGTCGTCATGAAATGTAATGTGTGTACATACGGTACAACTGATCAACGCGTACTATCGCTGTAGGTCAGTGTTTCGCTGACATGTATCGATGTAGAATAACACTTTGTTCAAAGCGGACTTTTCGACACTTGATCGTCCAGGCGATCATAAAACCTTTAGGAGGTTTCCCTTACTGGAAACGTTGGAGTTTAGAGATCTTACCTTGGGTAGGGGGTAACTAAACTCTTTAAATGAGAAGCCGAACGAATCTGACCTGCCGTGATCGGGATTGGTTTTATTTATACTGAAAATAAGTTATGGGTTTCGTGTGCCTATGCTTCGGTTTCACTGTATTGCGAAATATGGTTTCAACTATTGTTGCTAAAGAATTGATGTTTTCGTCGCTGAGCTTATAACTTGCTATGCGTTCTCGGTTCACCTAGTTTGCCTGCAGTAACGTCTGATTTGTTTATTATGCGTCTTTCGGGTGTTTTCGTGAAGTGTGTCAAAATTGTTTTTATATGAACGTTGTGACCTTAATGCTTCAGGTTGCTTTATTATGGTATGATCTGATTTGCTGAGTGTGTTATAATGAATGTGTTGCAATAGTGTGGTTACAATGAGTCTTTAGCTGATAGTGTTTATAATCAATTCTATTTAGAAGATATGCTACACAGACAATCAAATGAATTTACCTACCCTATGTGTTTAAAGCAACAAAAACTACCTACATTTTGACCTGAGTGTAGATTGCTTTAAAATCCGAATTGGGTCAATTACTAAGTCAGATTAGGGTTTGTTAGGTTAAGCTTTGTTACTTGTAGGATTACAGGTTAGGAGTGTTCTTTTGCATCAAGCTGTATCCGTAGGACAATATTTATAATAAATAAAGAAATAAATAAGTAAATAAATAAATATTTAAGTATATAAATGAATGAATGAATAAATAAATAAATAAATAAATAAATAAATAAATAAATAAATAAATAAATAAATAAATAAATAAATAAATAAATAAATAAATAAATAAATAAATAAATAAATAAATAAATAAATAAATGAATAAATAAATGAATAAATAAATAAATAAATAAATAAATAAATCAATCAATCAATAAATTCTAAAGCACTCTATTCTGGAACATCAAATATCCATAGAAAAAAAAAGGAAAACTCCATAGCTTTATTGGTTTGCTCAATAGGTGGGGTTTCATAACTCATCATTATATAGGTGTTCTTTTCTTGAATGTGTTTTCTTGAATTGGTGACTACTAGCACAAAGCAAGAACTCATTTGAACCATTAAAAAGGCGTATTTTTAATCCACTCATTCTACAAGACTCGTTCCAATTATTCTCTGGTAGAAATATTGCATTTACGGACTACGTGGCCAAGTTCCATTAAAAAAATGGCAACTGATATCATATTGAGTGTATACTAAATCATTTTTATCAGTTTGGTTTCAGCTGGTTTGGTGTTTCGGGCAAATGACAATGCTCTGTATGTTCTCCAGCTCGACTGTTCTTAAACCATGTGATACATTTTAAGTAAAATTTCTCAGAACCCGGACTCATGAATGAATGCATGAATATGTTTCCCCATCTCGTCTCCAATCAATTTGTATCATTTTTGTAGCTCAACTTTGCTCACTGAGTCTAGTATCATGACATCATGGTGCTACCGTTATACGAGATTTTTCTGCTGCATCTTAGTAGACTGTTTTCGCTATGGTCGTATAACCTTGGCGATTTAACGTATTTTAATATGTTGGTAGTGCCTAATTTGAAATGAATGTTTGAATTATTTGATGCTCATTACCAGATTTGACCACTTTCTGTATATGGTATTATTCAAACAAAACATGTTTGTAACAACTGACTCATTCAAGCTATTACATGACCAGCTACGATGAAATGCAGCATGACCCATCAACCAAATGTGACTCATCTTGTGAAATATATTCACTAAAGTACTGGACTGTGATATTAACTTGTGTAAATTTGATGAGAGTGAAAAGTGTGCTCCTTAATCGCCGGTCTGTTTGCAACTGTGTATTCGTTTGTCCTATAGTTCATTACATAATTCATTACAATCCCGCTGCGCAAAGCGACGGAAGAAATCATGCCGTTCGGAGAATTTTATAATGCCATCTTTGTCCCTCCAACGGCAAATTTGTCAAGCAGCTCGTCGAGCTACCCGTCCCTGGCTCCGCCTCGTACCCCTCGCCAGAGCGCGCTGTCGAAGGTTTGGATGTGTTGGTGCGTCAGACGGCCAATAGCTGTCAGCCGTCGTCCGTGCTTTTTCCCTCCATAGCGCTATCTCTTTCTCGCGTGTGGACAATGCTCATGAGTTGCTGTGGCGCTTAAAAAACCGTTTACACACATTGCTGCGATGCAATTGAATTTTCACAAATCAAACAAAAAAAGCGCAATAAGTTCAATTGCTGCAATGTAAAAATGACTAAGGAATCGCTAGCTAACGCTGGAGGGTTTGCTGTGAAACGCGCTGAATCCTAATTCGCATTAACACGTTCATCCCGGCGCTGATTTTCATCAACTTTCCTTTCCACCAGCACCTAGAACGCAGGCTGGAAAGTTCACTGGCAGGCAGTGGGGCCTGTCATCGATCTGAACGTGTTAAGCATTAAGCATAACTTTGTTACACTAAGCTTTTGCTTTCGTATGTTGTAGATTACACAGATATGCTGAGCCGTCTGCGCAAGGGTATGAGCGTCTACCGCTGTGGCGCGACAAATGCACGGAATGCACTTGACCAAAACATGAACCTACCGATCCGAACCCATTCCAAGGCAATGCCGGTCAATCGGCGTCATGATACCGACTCTAAGCCAACAAGCCACCAGATTCTGGACGGACATGTGCAGCACCATACGCGCACCATAATAAACAAATCCAGAATCCTCTTTTGTATGAATTCAATTCAAAATGTTCTTTCCACTTGGGTCCGCTAGCTGAATTAGAAATAAATGTGCAATATATCACACGCACGTTTGCTTAGATCGTGTGTCTTTTTAATACCCCCAACAGCAGAGCCGATCGCAAAGATGCCAATGCCAATGGTTGTGTTGTCTCTCAGGTAGCGAGATCGAAAATGCATGGACTTTGTAGCCGCAGCGGATGAAAATGTACGCATCAGAATCAAATAGTTTTGAGGTTTCCAAACGCACGCACTCACACAAACACACAAACACGCGCGCGCAAACTCACACACAAATACGCGCGCGCAAACTCGCACACACACACACACACACACACACACACACACGCGCGCACACATGCATGAACGCGCGCACGCCAGCACGCACGCACGCACACACACACGCACGTACGCGCGCCCGCGAGCATGAAAGCGCGCACGCCAGCACGCACCCACGAAAGCGCGCTCGCGAGCACGCACCCCCGAAGTCGCGCAAGCACGCACTCCCCCCCCCCCCCCCCCCCCCCCCCCCCCCCCCCCCCCTCCACGCATGATCGATTACGGCTACCTTCTCGGTAGAACGGCTGGTTCAGGTTTCTTGTAGCGCATCCTCATCCATAGCGCCGGGCGGGGTGGGGGATCGCGACATGATAGAGTGAACGGTCACTTTCCCCGCGCTGTGTGTGTGTGTGTGTAACGAGACCCAAAAACTCGAGACAGATTTCGGCACATTAAAAAAAAAATATATAGCCACTATACACTGTGCTACATGATGCGTAGAAGGTCGTTGAAGCATCAAACATGTTCAAATAAAAAAAATATTAGTTCAGTGTTAGACGTTCTCCTACGCTTGTTTTAAATAGGCTTCGTCACCCTCGACCGGCACGGGCATCGAATGGTCTCATCAGCAGCAGCACGAAATAAAATAAACCATCAATACACCGATAACACTTTGAATCCCAATCCAGCTTCTCCCACAGCGTCTCAAGGTCACACACAAATTAATAAATGCTAACACCCACCAATTACAATACACAACCGCAATGCACATATGAGTATCAACGCAATACACCGCAACAGCCAATCAGCGGGCGGCGGAAGGCACGGGCTGAAGCGCAAGTAAGGCAAGGCAGGGGTGAAGGAGATGAAGAAGCGGACGAAAAATGGGCGCCAATAATTTTAAATTTTTTGACCGTTTTTTTTTGCTCCGCCGCCATAAATAGTTCATCCATTTCGCCAACAGATGGCGCTAACCCTGCGCAGGCCTGCGCAGGAATCGCTGAAGTCCAGCGCGGAGACCAGCCAAAATCTGCGCTGGCCAGCGCAGATTTTGGTACATTTCCTGCGCTGGAAACTGCTCGAATTTGCGCAGCGGGCATGATTTCAGCCTCCAACTGTCAAACTCCGTACAAAAAACTAACTAGAATCGTGAAGGCCCCCAGTGTCAGAAAAATGGCCAAACGCTGATCAAATGAAGGAACGAGGCCTCCCACACATTTTGTAACCTTCAAAAATGAGTAGGACAGGTATGCATAGGATTAAGATACGATTTTCACCATCATGCTCCATTCATTTAACTCCTCTGCCTTTAGTGCCTCTCTGACCGCTTGAAGTGCAATTGAAATAACAGAAACGCATTAATTTAGAAGGAAGCCATCAGCAGATTGATAATAATAAATTTAATTCACGTCTACGTAGTGTTTGTCCAGCGTAAATAATCAAAAAGCAAGATGGATGAATACTTTTTGCACGCCCATCAAACGTCTTTTTTTAGTTTTATATGTATTTTGGTTGCTATTGCACTATTTAAATGCTTATTTTTTAGCAAAACGTGTGTATTGATGGCCCCTTTATCAAAACTCATCATTACTTTTATCGCCCCATACGTATAGCAGCCATAATTCGCCCTTTTCTGTAAAATATTCAGCTAGACGAATACTCTCCAAATGGCTTTGGACTTATTCGATAAGTGGTGTAAGCGTAATATGTTATGTCTGTGTATTGAAAAATGTGTCGTTGTGTCCTTTACTCGTGCACGTCTACCAGTCTCACATAGCTATAGGATAAACGGACAGCTTCTTCAGAAGAAAAGTGAAATACGCGACCTAGGTGTTCTACTTGACACAAAACTGACTTTTAAAACGCATTATGAAGATATTATCAAGAGAGCAAACAGAACTCTAGGTTTATTGTACAAAATGACGAGGGAATTCGACGATCCAATGTGTGTGAAAACTTTGTACTGTGCATTAGTTAGGCCTATATTGGAGTACTGCTCAATTGTCTGGTGTCCATCTGCAGAAGTTTGGAAAGAGAGAATGGAAAGAATCCAACGCAAATTCACACGTTTTGCGATACGACGACTTCAGTGGAGTGATAGTAACACTTTGCCACCATACCAATCGCGTCGTTTACTGCTAGGATTAGAGACTCTCGCTGATAGAATAAGAAATGCACAAGCCTTGTTCATTGCTGACCTACTTTGTGGAAATATTGACTGTCCGGAAATATTGGAACAAATAAATTTAAATGCAAACAGGCCAATCACCAGAAATCGACAATTATTAAGAACTAATTTTAGAAATACGCAGTATGGATCTAATGAACCCATTACGGTAATGATGCGCGAATTTAATGCACTTGCAGGCCATTTTGATTTTAATGAAACGACACGACAATTTAGAGAGCGAATACGAATTGTATAACATTTAGTCGTTACCTATTACTATTATTATTATTACTACTATTATTTTACTAAAGCTTGTATAACCATTATATGGCGGACTCGCAACTAAGAAATACAATACAATACAATACAATAATGGTTCAAAACCGTAACATACAAGTTACGCAGAAGTTAGGGATTCTCGGTTTATCCCCGTTTTGTGTTAATAGCGTATTTCAGGAACAACCCGTGTAGTCTGTTCCAAGTTCCCTCCAATTCAAATTTTAGTTTTAACTGATAGTGTTATAAGCGTCTTCAGAACGTTTTAAAGGTTTCACAACTTTAAAGACTGCTTGGGGGGGAATAATTTGATAATTGTTGAAACACTTTCAACATGTTGGTAGAAGAACATGATGTCTTTCAATTTGAATATCTCAATGATTCTATCACTCTACCGTTGCTTATTATTTCGAAGAAAGAAAACCCTGCAAAGAAATAAAAATCATCCAAGCATCCATAGTTGGTTAGCAACACTCTTCTGTAGTGAGTAACTTTTTGTTATATGGAGATATGGAGATTCTATAGTGAGCAAGCGTCACCTATGAGCGTAACGTGAGCGTAACGTGAGTATAAAGGGTACTTCATATTAGACATGGGCAAAATGATTCTTTGCGACGATTCGAGCGAGCTGGCTCTTTTACTTACTGCGAATCACGAGCGAGCGGTGATTCGTCCCCTCGCGCTAGCCATACTTTAGACAGGATATATAGGTGATATCTTTCGTGAGGTATTGCTTAGTTTATGCAGCTTGTTCTCGAACAATAGAGTATAGAGTTAATGGTTAGAAAAAATCAATACACAAAAATACAATTTTTTTACATCTTTGATGGGAGCACAACAATTACTAATGAGTTTTCATTTCATTAATTGTGCTCCTCGTTTTTTTCCACCGTGGCGATCGCGCTCACGAGCTAGGCTGTTTTTCTGCATGGATTTTGGATAGGCAGTGCGCTCGCGAGCTAAGCTGTTTTTTGTATGGATTTTAAGCAGCAGGCCGCTCACGAGCGAGGTTGTTTTTTCATTGATTTTAAGTATATAGCCGCTCGCGATCTGCTCTGATCTTCTCGCTACGTATTTTGGACAAGCAGTGCGCTAGCAAGCCTTTTCTATGTGTGTTTTGCACATACGATGCGCTGGCGCTCTACGATGTTTTATACGTGTGTTTCGAATAGGCAGTGTGGGTCGACGACAGCAGCTTGTGATGTTTTCTTTTTTTTTTAAGTTAATTTAAGTTCATGTTTTACTTAACCACAATAAAAATATTTGCTGTTTTTACTTGCAGCTATTTACATAAGCCCGACAGTATAATAGATTTTGATTTTTTTTTCTCGGGTCTAGTTTTAATCAAGCTTTTTTATATTTTTTATGCGAGCGGGCGAATCATATTATTCTGGAATGAAGAGCGGCTAGCGCCCGCTCTTTAATGGGAGCGAGCGAACCTTATGATTCCCGCTCTTCTTGCCCATGTCTACTGCACATGGTAGCAACAAGATCAGCAATGCAAACGTTTAGAACAGTTTTTAGCCTGTGCGTATGCAATCCACATCGCATCGTGTTCTACATTGCACAATGCGCATTTGCCGGGATGAAATTCAAAAAATCAACTTTTTAATAGCGCAATTCCAAACAGAATAGGTTTTTTTCTGGTTCTCTAGAAAAGACCTCTCAAAGTTGAGACTTGTTAAAAAAAACGCAGAAAAATCTTCACTTTTTTGGAAAACTTTGAACCTTTGTAACTTTTTCAAATATGAACCGATTTTGATAAGTTTAGTCATTTTTTAAGGATATTTAGGCAGCTTTATAAATACATAAAATATTTTGAGTTAAGCTAATTTTATGCAAAAATATAGGATAATAACTGAAGAAACTTCATGAAAATTTTCATCATTTTAATTTTTGACTTGATGCCATTATGAAAGTGGGGTAGAGTGGCGTTGTCTCATATATGTCACATGATAGTGTAATATATATACTATCAATCTGTGAAGAAATATTCTGCGAAAGTTTTCCACATCAACTTTTTCAAAAAACAGACACATGCGTAACTAGGCGGCTCCATAGGTGCCTAGTGTAGCGTATTTCGTGTATTCTACAAAAATATATTCTACGTGCTTTTGATCAACTTTCATTTCCATTACTAAGCTGTGTATCTTATTTTCAGCTCATTTATTTATCTAATATGTAAATTTCTATTCTAACTTAACTTTATTATTAAATATTGATCGCGCAAACCCCTACGTTGTGTTATCTTTTTTATGAAAACAAGAACACGCTTTCACAATTTTACAAACTTTATTTTAACGCGCGTTGTCGAGAGCCGTTTCTCCTTCGTCTTCGGTTACAAGATGTGCATATCATTAAGGCAGCTTATTCCCGCGATCTATTCCCTACCAATACACACAAAACGGCACCTCAATCGTTTCGTTTATCGGTGAAAGGCATATGTAGATAACGCAAGTGAAATATTTCACTCGGGACTATGGGCTTTTAAAAACATGAAACGTAAACAGATATAATGAAGCAAATCAGAACCAAATACCTTTTGGTCCTACTCCAGATTATAGACGGATGTAAGGAAAATAATTCTAAAATTATACGCATAACAGGAAAACGTTATGAATGCACCAGCATCTATTGGCGTTTTGGAAGAAGAAACTCCCAAAAGTCATGACAAACTAAATATAAGGATAGAGGGGAGTATGCTACAAAGAATATTTTGCAAGAAAGAAAATGCATCCAGAAGGACATTTTCTATAATGAGCAGTATTCCTCTGATTCGTTAACCAGTTCAATATCAGTAGCTACACGCACTAAAACAAAGAAAGAGTTTAACTTTACAAATGAAGTAAGTACTTTCCCAAGCTCCCGACCACGCTGGTTTTCGCTGGTCTTTTCGGAGATAATTCGTTAACGAATTATCCCCGAAAAGACCAACGAAATACAGATCATTTTCGGGGAACACACGTGAAAGATGAACCCATGCAAAAAAGAGCTAAAAATAGAAATGAACATTCGGATTCACTCCCTCCACTCATGATCATGCTTCATCCTTGATGCTACCAACCACATCGCTAGTTCTACTTCGAATCACTTTGCCAGTTGCGCCACCATATTATTATTCATTATCGTGCTATTTACTGGTTTGTTTGTATGAAGGGGTACTGATACTAAAAGAATTAAAAGAAATAAATAAAACAATAAAAATAACAGATTAACTATTAAACACGCATTTCTAACAATGAGTAAATGGGTTTGAAGTTATTGGAGCTGGATGTTTTAAAAATTAAATAAAACTTTAAATCATAAAAAAAACAAAAAAAATGGAATTGAACTCAGGTCGACCATGGTACAAACATTACACCATTAACATTTGACCATAACTAGTTCATGAACATGAATTGTTATCTATCACTTTTAAACCCTTCAAATATAGTACAATGAACAAAGAGATGTGTAAAAGTTCATCGATGCGTGTGAGAGAGTAGGGCTGATGAATAGAAAGAGATGGCATGAGTTTGTGTTCATTCTTCTTCTTTGGCACAACAACCGCTGACGGTCAAGGCCTGCCAAGTACCCACTAGTGAAGTGAGCTTGGTTTTCAGTGACTTATTGTTACCATAGTAGGATAGTCAGTCCTACGTATGGGGGCACGGTCTATTCGGGACTTGAACCCATGACGGGTATGTTGTTACGTCGTACGAGTTGACGACTGTACCACCAGACCGGACCGACCGACCGGTTTGTGTTCATTATCCCCGAAAAATTTCGCTTGGGTACTGATTTGACATTTAATCTGTCAAAGGGGCCCTTTCCGTTTTAAGTTCATAAGCTGAAATTTCAGCTTGTCAGCTGTTTACATTAAATAGCAGTTTTGGAGCAGTTATCTAAGTGGGTATAATATACAGGTGGGCTTACAGAGTTTCACACTTTATCTCAAGACCGCGGGACCCCTTCCAGAATCTGTCTTAGCCAATGCCAAGACTGCGGTATGATGCTTGAAAACGTTGATGATATCTGAAAACGTTGATGATACCTGAATTCATCGGATGCAATGCTGAATCTGCGACACATTTCTCGAACACACTGTGCCGCGCCGAGGACATGCGGTCGAATAATTTTTTACACGTATACCCTTTGTGGGGTTTTGTATGAAGTGATTATATGATTTCAGCCTCCAACTGTCAAACTCCATAAAAAACACTAACTAGAATCGTGAAGGGCCTCTGTGTTAGCTTTTGAATTAGCAAAATTGCAGTCAGCATACAAAATGTATGGTCCTATCCGGATAAGCGCTCGTAGATGTAATGGGTTCAAAACGAAAAAAAAATTAAAAACTAAAAAAAAAATATTTTTAAGGTAAATATTTTCGACGAAGTACTGTAAAAACATATTTCTCCATGCATTTATGAATTTCAAGTTTGTTATACTTTTCTATCAAAAGATGTTAAGAAATAAAAATGCAAAAACTACCCGGAAAGGCGGTCATTGACCCTAGGGTTAAAGGGACCTGGGGTTCATGCTTAAGAAGAGCAAGCTTCTTATGGTGTTCTTTCTCAGTAAGGCCCATGGCAGTGCCCATCCGATTTGATTTTATCGGATGCTGCTGTCACACGCTATTTCGGTTCATATGGTGATTATTTGAATGATTTTTTATTGTTTAACTATTATAATAAATTCATTTGGTGTTTGTGATATCCCATCGAAAACACCGGAACTACAGTAACACACGTCTGCTCTTTATTCCGTCCAACCTCCTACTGCCCGCACACCCACACTGCTACTCTCACATACCACATCCTCCCCTTGAGGAATAAGGCTACAAATTCTTTAATATTCGATTAATCGTTTTGGTTTTTTAATCAGCCTAGCCTGTCGTTCTTTCACTAGCCCTGCTACTTCCTCCGAACTACTACTACCACTTGTCAACCCTTCTTCCGCTTTTCGCATGAAAAATTTTTTTATGTGCTTTACATTACGATCGTAAATTTTTCCTGATTTTTTTTCCTTCACCGTTACCCTGCCAGCACCACAAATTTTAAGTACCTCATGCAATTCTTTTTTGTACGATGAGTCTGTCTTATCTGCTTTTTGATTTCTAACTAAAACCGTATCCCCAGGTTTAATGCTAAGAGGCCTAGCTCCACGCCTTGTATCCTCTCTTTGATTGCGCTGAAATTTCGCCATTTTATCCCTGTCTCGTAATTCATCATCGTTCGCTTGTCTAGTATCCGTTTTTGGGTTTGGTAACCTATGCCTAATAGCTCTACCAAACATTAGTTCGGCTGGTGCTATTTTAGTTACATGGTGCGGCCATGAGTTATAATCCGCTACATATTCCGCAAGGGCCTGTTTCCAGCATTTTTTTTCTAACCGTGCAATGGCTGCAATCTTATTTATACCTTGCATTCCACGCTCAACTAACCCATTTTCGGTAGGATTTAGAGGCGTGCTATTTATGAGTTTTATCCCCCATACATCTGCTAACCATCTTTTGAAATCTACCGCATTAAACGGGGGTCCATTATCTGCTTTTAATTTCTTAGGTACATAGTATGTTAAAAATATCCTGTTCAATGCTTTTTGTATACTATTCGCATCCGTTCGCTCTAGAGGGACGGCTATCAGAAATCGCGAGTAATTATCTGTAAGCACCAATGTTTAACATTATCTGTGGTAGATGAAATATCCATTGACACATAATCCCATGGATTCTCCGGTAGCTCCGTTAATTCTATAGGTACCGCCGTATTTGTCGTTTTCACTAGCTGACATTCTGGGCAGCTTCTAACAAAAGCTTCAATCTCTTTGTCCATACCGGGCCACCAAAGTCCCGTTCTCAGAACATTTTTCATCGTGGACATGCCAGGGTGGCTTCTATGAGCTAATGTTAACGCTCGGTTCCTAAGTATATGCGGGAGGACCATCTTTTCTTGTTTAAATAGGAAACCGTTTTCCACATACAGCTCCCTCTGAAACGCTTTATACCTTGCAATTTCTTGTGGCCATTCATTCTCTTTATCTAACCAAGCAATAACCTTGTTTAATATAACATCTTTTTCTAATTCCTTTCCTACTTCTTCCGTGGTTAACGCCAATAGTGTTTCATTAACCTGGTTTACGCACGCAGTAACCAAACATAGTTCGTGAGGCTCCTTAGCAACCCCAAATTGGTAATCCTCTTTAGATCTGCACAGCCTAGACGCAGTATCGGCTATGTTCTCGTTTCCCGGAACGTGTTCGAAATCAAAATCATAATGGTCCAGTCTGATGAACCATCCTTCTGCCCTGGACATAATCCTCTTTCCTATATCTTTCTGTTTAGCCGGTTTAATCATAAATTTCAACGCTTCACTATCTGATCGCAACAAAAATTTCCTTCCTAATAGATAGTAAGCAAATCGTTCCATAGCCCAAACTATGGCCAAAGCCTCCCTATGCAGTTGCGGATAGCGGCTTTCCGTCTCCGTCAATCCTTTGGATGCACATGCGATAATACGCATTTCGGACGTGCTCAATTTTTCTTGGGCTAAAATTGCTCCCAAGCCCAAGGTGATGCATCAGTATATAGTATGATCCTATCCTTTTCATTGAAATAACCCCTTTTGATAAGGTCTTCCATAGCAACCTTTTTCAATTCTTCAAACGTATTTTGATGCATCTCTTCCCATTTAAATTTATCTCTTTTTATCAAATCCCTCAACGGCTTAGTTTTATGTGAAAAGTCTCTGATAAATGGGCCAATAAAAGTCAACATTCCTAAAAAACTTCTAAGTTCACCTGCGTCCTTAGGTCTGTCAAAATTTTGAATGGCTGTCATTTTTTCCCTCATCGGTAATATTCCTTCTCCATCTAGTGTTAATCCTAAGAAATTCACTTTTTCCTGACCATAACACGATTTTTCTTCGTTAATGGTAAGTCCATTTTTTTTAATAACTTCCCTAACCATATTTTCTATTTCCTTTAGTTCTTTCAACGATTTACCGTACATCAAAATATCATCTAGGTATATAAGAACATTTTTGCAATTTCTGAAAACTTTCTCCATCTCTTTTTGAAAAACCTCCGGTGCACAAGATAGCCCGAAAGGTAATCTCTTGAACCGCATTAATCCATTCATCGTCATAAACGCAGTCAAATGGCGCACCTCACTATGTAATTCTATGTGAAAGTATGCGTCTTTCAAATCTATCTTAGAAAACAAAATCTTTCCATCGTTGTTGGGGATATCAGTCCAAATTCTTTCTAATGATGGCATGGGGTACGGATCTCGTATGATAGCCTTATTCGCTTCTCTATAATCAATAACAATTCTAAAGTCCTTATTTCCTTTCGGCACTAGCACCATAGGTGACACAAAAGATATTTCCGCATCCTCGCTGTCTACATACTCAATGATACCGTTAAGCTCCATTTCCTCTAGTCTCTCATTCACGGCTCTCTCAAATGCTTTAGGTATATTATAACGTATTATTTGTTTGGGTGTGACTGTTTTGTCTATTCTAAATTTCACCGCACCAATATTCAAATTAGGAAATGTATCCTTTACTGTCGTCTCTTGTGTTTGTTACGCAACATATAATGCTTTCCAGGTCCTATGCATACTAAACCTAAGCTGACTGCTGTGTTAAAACTTAACAGGGATATTTCAGCTCCCTTTACCACAAAAAATTTTGCCATAGTTCTATTAGTTCCACCTGCACATATTATTGCTTTAAATGAGCATTCTACGTCCAAAACTGCACTATTCGCATAACTCCGCAGCGTTGTTTCAGGGTGTGGCTGCCATTCACGCACACTCGACTGGGCGTGTGTCCTTATTTGCCACCAACTCTCAGCAGTAACAGTGTTCACCGATGCCCCAGTATCTAGTAAGAAAATGATAGGCACATTTCCGATCATGCAGTTAATGCGCCTTGGATCGTCGGTTACTGCATGCCTTCCTCGTTCGTCGGAAAACGTTCTGCAGCGGGGTCTCCTATTACCACCTGATTAATTTCCTCGGTCTGCTTCTTCACCACATTTGGAAATCGATTTGATCCCAATCTGGTTCTGCAACAAATTGCCAGATGTCCTATGGCACCGCACCGGAAGCATTTTGATCTGGATGCTCCACACTTCCCCCAGCCATGTATTTTGTCACACTTTGAGCATTTCGTTGCTCCCTTATTATACGTGTTCCGAAAACCGTTTGGATGCATTCCCGATAGTCTCTTGTTTTGTTGTTGTTCGTACGGCTCATATCGTTCCCTTTTCGTTCTCCACGAAGTCACTGCCGCTACATAATTATCGCTATCTGTAAATTCTTTTGTCGTGCTTTTGGCAAGCTTTTGTTCTATCTCTCTCTTTTCCATTCTTACGAAATCAAGGTGTTTACCATGCTTTACTAATTTGTCCAATTCATTCCCAAATAAATCTGCCATTTCAAACAATTTTTCGGCAATCTGGGGAACCGAACGTCGCAACACAGCTTGCACTAACTCTTCAGTTTTCTGTTCTTCTGGCAGACCACAGAATTTCACTTGAGCTTCTAATCTTAACACCCAATCACCAAATGTTTCATCAGCTTCCATTTTCATTTCTCTCAGCTTCATCCTTTCTTTTCCCTCATCACATATGCCGTTGAAAAAATCGTCTACCCCTTTCACTGTTTCTGTATACACGTCCCCTTCACCACTTTTCACTCGTCTTTCCTGCATTTCTATAATGTTTAGCAGATAGCTTCCAGCAAATACTTTCAAAGTTATCAACTTCATTTCCGAATTCACTTTTCCTTTACACATCACTATTCTCTCATATTGTCCTTTAAAACGCGCCCACTCTGCTTTCCGCTCGTGGATAGGAAGCTCTTCCGAAAATGGTTTAAGCGGCCAAGAACCGGCCAAAAAATCCCCCTTGTAATCTTTTTCCTTGCTCTCACTACGCACTTCCAGGGCACACTCCAAATTGTTCTCAACTGTCCAACCTGCCATCTTTCTAAACCACTTCCGTGCTTGTTCTGTGACGATGCTGTCCGCTTGCTACACCAAAAGCGACTGATCCTGATAGCTCAGGTTGCCACCAGCCCACCCGTTGCAATGCTATGTGTGCGATCGTCACTTATACAATCACACTTGTTTACCATGGCATTGAATTCCATGGAATTGTTTTTGCCAAATCTTGGACGGCACGCCATCACGCCGGACAACAGCCGGGTTCGGTTGAATCCATCTAAGCAAACCAGTGACCGACCATCCATTGTATTCCATAGAATTGTTATTGTTGAATATCGGGCAGCTGTACCAGACCGGTCAGCCGGGTTCTGCTGGCTGAAATAAATAAGAAAAAGAAGAAGAAGAAGAACGCGAAAAAAAAAAAAAAAACGATATACCGCTTTATGTTTTTTTTTTTTTTTTTTTTTTTTTTTTTTTTTTTTCAGCCGAGCTGAATTCGGCTACCACCCGCGTATACATTTCCTTCGAGGGGCCATGAGCTAAACTCGGCTACCACTCTGGCTTACACTTTCTTCGAGGGGCCATGAGCTAAACTCGGCTACCACCCCCGTATACATTTTCTTCGAGGGGCCATGAGCTAAACTCGGCTACCACTCTGGCTTACACTTTCTTGGAGGGGCCATGAGCTAAACTCGGCTACCACTCTGGCTTACACATTCTTCGAGGGGCCATGAGCTGAACTCGGCTACCACTCGCGTATACATTTTCTTCGAGGGGCCATGAGCTAAACTCGGCTACCACTCTGTTTATCCTTTATATCGCCTGTTTTTATCCTTCCTCTCCTTTTTTTTTTTTCTTTTCTTTTTTTTTTTTTTTTTTATCACTCCTTATTTTCTTCAACCTAGGAGCGCTTCTATTCATCATGGCAGGATCGCCAATGTGATATCCCATCGAAAACACCGGAACTACAGTAACACACGTCTGCTCTTTATTCCGTCCAACCTCCTACTGCCCGCACACCCACACTGCTACTCTCACATACCACAGTGTTGTTCCTACATATTCATCATACACCTGTTTCTAGATACGTTCGAATCTCGTGCCGTTTGCATCGAATCGCAAACCGCCTGCTTCGAATCGCATGCCACTACGATCGAATGCGTGCATCTACAGTTGAATTGCGTTCCACTATGGTGTAACAGTGGGCCTGATCGCCAACGAAAGTCGATAAAATTTATCCGATCTGTTAATATGCTCGAATCCACCGGTGGAATTTATTTTCCACCGACAGATAATTTCTCCACTGGTGGATAACTCTTTCCGATTCGAGTAGCCATTGGTTTTGCCTATCTGTCAATCACACTTTTGTTTACATTTAGAGGTATTGTTTTGCGGAATGAATAAACTAGTAAATTTGGCTTATTTACGGATCATCTAGTGAAAAATCTACACCAGAAGTGGCCTTAGACAATACCGACTGTAGGCCTGTGCAAACAATCCGGGTAAAGTGTAAAACGGGTTGTTGGCTGAACGAGTCTAGATGAAACAAAATCGTATGAAATGGAGGACGAGGTTTGAATCCTTTCTGAACTAGTCGCCTTCGCTGACCCTTATGCTGTGCCATGTACCATGTGCGCCCATCAACTCTAGCCACCGCGAACGTTGGATCCGTGAACGTCCGTATTTTACGCTCTCGTGCAAAAATATTTTGAAACAACGCGGTACAATTATTCCGTGCAATAAGGAGTGTCCGAAGTCGGTCACGGTCTCTCGCCCTCGCCAGTCCATTATCCTGGCCTTAATGACTGACGCCTCCAAGTCCGCTGGCCACTTAAATTTAAACCTACTACGCCCCCTCCGCAATGGCGGATTAAACGGTACGCGGACTGAGTGACCGCGGGAAGCCCCGTGGACAGTGGCGGATTTTCCTATAAGCGGACTGAGCGGCTGCGGGGGCTCCGGCCTAAAGGGGGCCCCGAGCTAAACCTCCACATATTAGTTCCCTTTTTTATTATTTATGCACAAATGGACGGAAAACTAAATCATTCTCAAAGTAGTACATTCTTACAAGTAAGTGTGTGGAATGTGTTGATAACGTTTATAGCAATTAAAAGTTGTTACGAACTTTGTAGATAATTTTTGAAGACCAAAACATATTTTACATACTTTTGCTCTTTTCCTCTCCTGATCTACTGAAGGACGGAAAGACTAAAAATACGTACAGGATAATCATTGTCGGACGCTTGGATTTCAGGCACATTTTAATTATCTGTGAAACAGAAAATCACACAAGTTTTGTATAGTGGCTTTCATTGCTCATGTACATCAATGAGCAAACAAATGTATTGCAAACTCTGCTCTTAAAATACAAAAGTATAAGAAGTAAAAAGCCGGTTTCATGGTACAGTCGTCAACTCGTACGACTTAACAACATGCCCGTCATGGGTTCAAGCCCCTAATAGACCGTGCCGCCATACGTAGGACTGACTATCCTGCTATGGGGGGAAATCAATAAGTCACTGAAAGCCAACCCCACAAGTGTGTTGGCAGGCCTTGACCGGCATCGGTTGTTGAGCCAAAGAGGAAGAAGAAGAATAAGAAGTAAAATTCAGATTTTTTGTCAGGTTTTCCAGAAATACCATTATCTAGATATGCCTAGATCTGTACTGAAATTCGGAAAGTCAGGAGTTTTGATAACTACAGTTTATCATTTCATTGTTCATTGATTCATTTCAATATAAAAGACTCTTAGCTTAGTAAAACGACCTTATGCATTCTTGTGATGAAAAACTACTACATATAATGAAATGCTTCTTTACACCAAACACTAGTAACAGTAGTATAGCTAGTATGTGAATATAGTTTTTATTTTTGCACTACCGGAAACAACGATGATGCACATCCTAAAAATATAAAAAATTGTTAGCTTGATTACACGAAGGCTATAGATGCTATTTGGGCCGGTCTGGTGGTACAGTCGTCAAATCGTACGACGTAATAACATGCCCGTCACGGGTTCAAGTCTCGAATAGACCGTGCCTCCATACGTAGGACTGACTATCCTGCTACGGTAACAAAAAGTCACTGAAAACCAAGCCCACTTCACTAGTGGGTACAGGCAGGCCTTGACCGACAACAGTCGTTATGCCAATGAAGAAAAAGATAGATGCTATTAAAATAATTAACTAACTGCCATAAAAAACGACAGAAGAAAATTAATCCCTAACGAAATCAGGATGACATGTTTGGTATTCGTAACGTAATTTAAAAAAAATGCGATATAATTTTCTGGACTTTTAAGGAAACCAGGGGCCCCAATTCTATCCACCGCTTAGGGCCCCGAGATGGATAAATCCGCCTCTGCCCATGGATATAAAGTCCAGCATATAGGGTGTGTACAGTAGTCTCATCGCGAGCCTCCGTGAACGATAGAGGCTCCATGGACGAAGGGACTCAAAGACTACAGGGGGCACATATATGAGGGATTCCGACCAACCACCCCCGCCCCTTAAGAACAAAAATTAAAGTGTATTTGAGCTTGATACGACAATGAGTGTCCACACATATGATTATGATTTCGTCAGATTTTTTAAAAAATTAATAACAACGTAAAGTTGTAATCTATGCGATTCAGTATAGATGCTATTCTAGTGTACATATTCGTTTAAATGGATGAACAAAACAAAATAATTGGGTGAGGCGTTTGTCACGAGGCGTGGAACTTAGCGATGTGTGAGTCAATCCAAACATTTCCGGGCTGTATCCATCCATAAGCGACCCCGAGTTTTGGGGATAGTCCGGAAGGTACAAGTAGGCACAACACCTTCGATAGCTGCAAGACAACGCAAACGATTCCGACCGGAACTCGCCGCTCCAACGGATATGAGTTGCTTATAATTTCTTGTACCTAGTGATGCTGGTCTTCTTAATCTTGTTGCATTTACGTGTCGGAACCGATTCTAACATGCCATAAGGGCATAACATAAGATTGGATAAATAATAAGGATTAGCAGAAATGGATTAATTTTGTTGGTTTCTTATTTCTTATCTTGAACCATAAAAACTAGATACCTGTTATAAACCTAAATTTATGTGTTTTGATTGTTTATAAAAAAGGTAAATTTTCTTTAAAAAATATTTTAGCTAAATTGAGCGATAAAACATCTCAAATAACTCAAACAGCAATAAAATATCTTTTTTTGCGAGCTGTTAAACGTGGTTTTTAATATTATTTAGTTTTCCACTGTTATATCAACTAGGGTAGAACAGTAGATATGACTATCCGAATGAAATGGTTTTTTCAACTGCATATCCCACTGCTCGACTTTTTAACCACGTTGCTATGGCGGCAAACACCATTCCACTCCACTGCCAAACCGATCGGTTAGCGAAGATTCTCGGCCTCAGCACAATTTTTCGATCGAAAAAATTCGATCGATCCGGCTGTCATTTTGGTGTCATTTGGCACTCATTTCGCCGCCAAGGTGTTCGTTTTACTGGTCTTTTTGAAAACTGGTATACCATGACACTCACGAGCAAAATGAACTATGCTACAAAAATTCGATCGTTCCGCTTTGTATGGCGAAAAATCCGCAAGTCATTGAGCTGCGGAAATTGTCGAATATCAGAAAAATTCCATAAATCAAGGTTAATGGGTTTGAAAAACGTTATGTAAAAGCAAGTTAGTAATTGTTTTGGTTCTTTTTCAATATTTTGGGTGATTAAAATTATTTGTTAAATATTTAAAAAAAATGGTTAGCCTACACTAAATACTGAACTCGATGGGAATCGACTTCATGTAGGAGTATGAAAGAAATAGTTGTACTGTCAGTTTTACGTGAGCGCCTATCGAATTTTTTCGATCGAAAAATGATGCTGAGGCCGTCTGATTGAGAAAACACAATTGGATAACATTGGAATTTTGCTAACCGATCGACTAAATTATCCACTCCGTTATCGACTTTCGTTTCGGATCAGGCTCAGTGGGCCCACCACCCTCAGTCCACCCCAGTTGATATAACAGTGGAAAACTAAATAGGTAATTACTCTCTATTAGAATTTTACAAACGATTTGCCATCGGCAAAGAAGGAAGCAGTTTACAAACGTTAACAAACAGTTTACTATGCTCTACCTTTCAGAAATCTAATGGTGGCAACACACGATTTGATCGTAGTGGTACGATCATAGTGGAACGCGATTCAACCGTACTGGCACGCGATTCAACCGTGGGTGCTCGCATTCGATCGTAGTGGCATGCCATTCGAAGCAGGCGGTTTGCGATTCGAACGCAGCTGGAAAGAGGTGTATTAGAAACTAATCAAATTCAAAACTAGCAGCAGAAAAAATCAGTTTAAGTCGTGATTAGAAATTAAAAAAAAAATGAATACGTAAAAGATCAAATCGTAGGCAAAGTAACAAAGTTAACTTGTGTTCACAATGTTTCCATCAGACGTTCGGCATGAGATAGCAAGAATTCGTATGAAAAAGCTTAAAAAATGACATCAAAGAGGAAACATATAAGGATCGTTGTGGTTCACTTCCTTCATTCATGTGTACCCGTCGTTTGTGTGGGGTCACACGAGTTTACCGTTAGCGTCACTTTAGATGTAATTGGTCGAACTAGAGGGCTAAGGTAAATACTGTGTAAAATATCTATAAGAGAATGAGCATAATTGTTTAACATTACGAGCTTAGGAGAATAGTTTCTGAGTATTTGTATTATTTTATTTAGGGAATGGCGTTTCTCATTTCCGTCATTTGTCAGCACTGACTAAAAAACATATCTTAGAATAGCTTTTATACGCAAATTTTTAAGAGGAATAAAGAAAGTATAATCAAGATTATTTAATTAAGATAAAAGAGGTTATTTGAACAAATATTCATTAATTCATTTTTTGTTATTCACCAACACTTTTCTAACGATACACAAAGAATAAGTTGAATGGTTATGATTTCACAATAATGCTTTTATATCATTATTATACATCTCTTAAATAAACGCGCTATAAGTTCAAATATTAAATGCAAACAAATTTCAAACACCGTAGTTCTAGTTAGAAAAACAGTTTAATCTTCTGATGTCCAATTCTCTATGTAAAGATACTATGACAAACGGGTTGAAATAGGATCTGCCGTTGCAACTGTCGAGACCAATTGGTTCAACGAGTCTGCACTTTCAATGCAGTAGAACATGAGAATGTTAATAAAAATGATCCCGTTTTGGACACGTGGACTATTGATCATACAGAACGCAGGCTACCGGACGTGTCACAGATGTTCTTTTGCTTGTAGGATCATTTTTCAAGCCGTCTGTTGTGATGAACCAACTGATATATGTTATGGTCTTATGTTAAGATTGTTCTGTTAAATGATTAGGTAGTTTCCGAAAATATATGTTATTTTAATGTTACAATGTTTATTTCATATTGTGTTAATAATACGGTTTAACATTGATCATGTTGACGTTGTAATATCTTTTGTATAAAATTTATTCGGCAGATATTATACCATCTGCACATGTTTTACAGAGATGTTGTAAACAATGAATAATCAACATGAACAACCATCCTTAGCATATGTGAATATCAGTTACATTTTCTATTACTTAATTTATATTACTGGAAACGTGGAAAGACTATATGTGTTGTAAGACTAAAGTTCCCCCGAAATCTTTTGGTGGAAGTTACACTTTGGCTACCATTTCTTAACTACAGTAAATTCTACCCTTCCTATAATTTGCTTCAGTAGCATCAAGTTTAATTATCAGGGGAACGATTATAAAAAAGGAAATAAAATATACCACAAGTACCATGCTTGT
The DNA here is from genome assembly GCF_017562075.2 of Anopheles merus. NCBI lineage: Eukaryota > Metazoa > Arthropoda > Insecta > Diptera > Culicidae > Anopheles > Anopheles merus. Next base: position 6,012 of record NW_024427740.1, on the reverse strand, counting down.
TAGTCATAGCGCAACTTGAATAATTCCATACCATTTAAAGCCAGTACCACGTGCACAACATCCGACACGTATTCAATAAAACACTTGACAATTTTCTTTCATCTCATTTACAAGAAACATGAGAAGCGTTTCCTTTCTCTCTATAAATAATGAAATTCGATAATATTTTATATTTTTCAATACTTTATTCAGTAAGCATATCGTTTTTGCAAGCATAAATGGATACATTTCACGAAACCATGAAAAAGTGGAGTAATTTGAGACGAGCCTCTTTTTATCTGCAATCATATATGTAATGTTTTGAATATTTCTCAAGTCAACGATTTACATTGGCAAATTGGTACACATTGATATATGCAAAATGGGGTTTCTTTAACGAGTTTGCTAATATGTCCTATGGTTATAATCTATCAGCCAACAATTTAAAAAAAAAATTCAAATGGGTCTAAATTTCTAGTCTGAAGTCAGCATGAGGTTGATTGTTGAAGACTTCAAGTATTATCTCACCAGGATGAAGGACAAGGTCAAGTTATTTCCTTATTGAAATGTAAGGCATACCATTTGTCGACGAGTAGAAGCCATACAGTACTTACCAGTCATTTTGTGACATCTAAAATTTTAAGAAACTTTACAATTTTAGAAATTAAGGTCTAACGTCATTTCAAGTAATATTAAATTTCTACCGTAAATTCGGCCGTAAATTCTACGCCATGGTATTGACACGGGTTCTTGGTCTTTTTTTAATATAGAATTGTTTTTATGATGGAGCATAACTTAAGAGTATTCTCTTCAGTAAATAGTTGTCATGTTAGTTTTCCGATAACTAGCGTAAAGGAACTGTCCAAAAAACTATCAAAGTTAGCAGATAAGTGGGGTGCCACCACTATATAACATCCTGGATGTCTGGAGTTGATACTAACCGTAGGTTAAATACAAAAAAACATTAGCACCGGTAACTAGACACTACACTAACGAAACATAAGTTGTAATGCTCTTTTGGGAGTAATCGGGACGAGGAGCGCATGTTATACACATGATTGTCCATTATTTACTATCAAAATTATCTTACGATAAATATTACAGTTGTTCAAGTTCATTAGCTGTCATGCTATCCAATCTATAACAGCCTACATCCTATACATAAATGCAACACGAATTTTATTTTGAAATTGTTGGCCTAGACATGATTCAAGGTAAATGAAATTGAAAAAACCTAACACTTATGTTTCCACTTAGCATTTGTAATCGTTTTCTGTTTATCATAAATCGTGATCTAGTTCTTTAATGAATTTCATTGGTGGACATTGTATTGATGCATATACACCAATGTATTAGATCACACTGTGAAAGAGTGCTACTCGGAAATTTAATGATTCATATTCAATTGCTTTGGATATCTGCTAACTTTCAGGCTACCTGGCAGTTCTTTAAACCTCGTATATTGCCTTCACACAATGATACACGAAGTACAAATGCTGCAATTTGACAACGGTAATGACTAATAACGATAAATCAAAATTTATCACTACATCGGCAAATATTGGCTAGATATGTGGCCATTTTGTTGAGAAAAAGAGACTACCAGCATACAGTCGACCTCATACAGTTCATACTTTTTTTTTGTGTTTTTGGTTTTCATTGTTTTAAATATATCGATCTGATTTTTGCAGAGCCATATCTAAAAAGTACCGTCATCAATAAAGTGAAGAAAGTGGTATTCCAATACATGATTTCCGAACTTTCCGAAATCAAAGCCAGAAAATGGGTGAAAATATTGATAGTCCGACTTTAGAGTGATTTCAGGAAACAACTGCTAAAACATTTGCTACATACCAACTTCGCGGATACCTTCCCAAACAAGTAACTATGTGGTACTTATTTCACTCTTCGATAATCCAATTATTAAAACTGAATGTTGAAAGCTTCTTCCTCAGTGAATCAACATTAATATACCCGTTTGTCTTATCTTATAATTTACAATCTATTTCTGCTTCATTCAAAAACTGCCAAAGTTCTTCGCGGGCCGGATTAGGAGCCTTCGCGGGCCGTATGTTTGAAATGTCTGGTGTACACAAATGCTTTCAGCGGTCAACTGACTCTGCTTTACATGCTATTAAATACTACATAGGACGACCCTGTTTCATTGGCAAATGCCCATCAACAGATTGATATTTGATTCGGTTGTATGTATGTATTTATGTATATATGTATGTAGCTGCGGCCGACTAAGTTGAACGCACATTAGGCAAGTAATCTCCTAGACCACAGACGGCTCTTGAATGGCATTGCAGTACTGGTTAGTTACCATGGGAGACGACAGACATCCAAACAAATGCCACACGAATTATCTCTTTGTTGCACAACCCATTCTGGTTGTTCTTTGTTAGGAAACGTAAAAAAAAAAATATAATATATATAATATATATATATATATATATATATATATATAGATATATATATATATATATATATATATATATATATATATAATATATATATATATATATATATATATATATATGCGTGTGTGTGTTGTATAATATTATGTAATTTTTTAATTATGCTTAATGCTACCATTACTATTATTGTAACATTATTTTCTTTAATGTATGTTTGAATATTAAATCAATGTAACAACATATATAGTGATTTCTTTAAGCTTGTTTATTTGTTTTTGGTCACCACAAAAAAAAAAGTTTTTTCTATGTTCTGGAAATTGTGTGTCCAACACGAAACTTTAAATATATTTTTGTCCAAGAATTTAAATGTGTAATGAGCACAATTTGTACAGAAAAAAATATAGAAAAGTTAATAGTTTGTAAAAATCAGCAAAAACGAATATAAAAAATAACATAATTTGTTGGGGTTCAGTTTGAAAAATAAAGTGCATCAGAGAAAACTGTTGCAAGGGTTGGTTTTTTTTACAAGTGTGGCAGTTTGGCATACGGATTACATGCCGGGTATACTACCATGAATTCTACCCCTATTTAAGTCGAGTCGGGAAAAATGAATTCTCTCAGAAAACGGAGTGAGAGATAAAAGGATACTGCTAAATGAGAGACAATATTGCGTAAATATTGCGTCAGTATACTACTAGAACTAGAAGAGCAAGTAGGTGAAACTCCACGAGGGCAGAATAAAATATTATGGAAAATATTATGTAGAAAATCCTTATGTCGTTTAACTGTCAATGGAAACAAATAGAAACAATTATTTCCACGTTTAAGAGTGATCATTAAAAGTAACGATGTAAATACGTGTAAATATACCAAGTAATGTAAAAGTGCAGTATCGTAGATTTGTAGTGTTGGAAAACTGTACTAGTCAGTACATTTGCATCGACTTGCGTGCATAAATAAAAAAAAATCTGTGACTGAAAATAAAGTGCATCAAATTTGTTAATTATCGTTCATTGATCCCGCATTGATTCTTCATTTATAAGCCTATGTAGATACACATCATTGAACGGTGTCATATTGTACGGTAAAAATTGCATTAATGTACCGGTGTTCCTGGAGTTTTCCTTCACATTGCGTTTTTTTCCTCATGTCGCAGCACAATGGTAACAGAAATAAAACGGATAAAATATTTAACGGAATTTTCGAAGATGATATTAATTTACAAATCAACTTATATTAAATTAATTCACATCAACACATAATAATTGATATTTAAAGTTTTTTTTATTTCTATAACTCTATGGTAAATGAATCGTGTGAAAACTTTATTATTACCTGTATAATTTTAATTATATGAACGAATGCATTAATTTATTTATTTATTTATTTATTTATGGTGAAGTGTTGGAAAAACATGCACAGGACAGCGCTATTTCTTTCTATTCTATTTTTTTCAAATTACATCAAATTTGAACCAATTAAACATAATAATTGGGGCCGGTCTTGTGATACAGTCGGCAACTCGTACGACGTAACAACATGCCCGTCATAGTTTCAAGTCCCGAATAGACCGTGTCCCCATACGTAGGACTGACTATTCTACTATGGTAACAATAAGTCACTGAAAGCCAAGCTCACTTCACTAGTGGGTACAGGCAGGCCTTGATCGACAGCGGTTGTTGTGCCAAAGAAGAAGAAGAATTAACAAAATCACGCAAACTTAATATAATTTACGGGTTTCTATCATATCTTAAATACATTATATTTTAATGTTGTCGGTAATATTATATCAGATGGCATGTAGTTAATATTCATTTAGATAGCACATTAATTAGATAGTTTATAATTAACATTAAAATAATCTTGAATATAAATTTGTGAAATATCTAAATCGAAAAGGCGACTTAATGGTAGCATTGGTGGCTACTTTTAAATACCTTGGCTCCTTTAAATATAGGACGTGATTCGACTTCAACCCGAATCATGTCCCGTAGTAACAGACATTTTTGAAGTTTTTTCAGCGTTATTTTGACTCTCTGGGTGCCTATATTATGCTGTAGTATTTTGATTAAAATAGTAAATTTTTGCCTTCTTCTTCTTCTTCTTTTGGCTCAACAACCGTTGCCGGTCAAGGCCTGCTTGTACCACATTACTTGTGGGTTGACTTTCAGTGACTTATTGATCCCCCCATAGCAGGATAGTCAGTCCTACGTATGGCGGCACGGTCCATTTGGGGCTTGAACCCATGACGGGCATGTTGTTAAGTCGTTGTTAAGTTGACGACTGTACTACGAGACCGCTAAAAATTTATGCCTTATACAATGAAAAAAAACCTCTTTCAACTTTTTAAAACATTAAAAGAGCCATTGTACAGGAATCTTACGACGTACAAATCTCTTTAGTTCCGACGCAGATGCGGCAATATCGATTTAGACAGATTAAAGTTGTAATTTTGCTGAAATGTGACAGATTTTAATTTTATTTTGATAACCCTGAATGTTCTGTTTTCGTGCATGTTTATCCTAGAATAGTATTGTAGTTAAAACATACGATATTCTAGATTTTGGCACATCTACTTTGGTTGTAAACCGTGCATTGAAATATATTCAACATACGACTTTTTCGACATTACACCTCGCCACGGGACCTTTTTGGTCCCAAATACAGTCATATTGCGAGGATATCCTGTATTTGGTTCGGAATAACAGTATTATTTTAATTTTACAGTAGACCAACTAAAAACAATTTTCGATAATGTATTTATTTTATAACAAACGTTGTTTATACTTTAAATATTCAAGTTTGGAAATAACTTCTGTTGAGTTTTTGTACCGCAACATGAGTTTTTGGTACCGCAAATAGAACTATAAATATGTATGCGATCATTAACCTTTAACAAATTAAGAAAAACAAATATTTGATGTATTTGAAAATGAATGAATGCAACATAATGAAAAAAAGATATACAAATGATGACCAGATCAACAAACAACAAAATACCATTGTTTGCTGAATTTCCAGGCGAAAAGTAGATATGATGAGAAGCGAGCGAAAAAAAAGAGATAAACATTTAGTTGTGAGCGAATCTGCTCTGATTTATATTTTGAAAAGCCGAACGCCAAATGAAAGGAAAAACGTGACGATACTCTCTATTTTCTTATCCTCATGGAGAGTTTTGATATTCTTTCACTTAAGAAGGGGAAAGGAAATAAGCAATGTTGAAAGAGAAACAACTTCATTTCTCTTTCTTACTGTATGGATGCGATCTGAACTATGGGCTTGTTTTACTGCTGGTCATAGTTGCGCTTCTCTTGTCTGCTCAACAAAATGAAATGTGCAATCTACGCTACGTCAACGAGGCAGAAGCAAGTTGAAAGAGAGAGAAACGGAAAGAGAAAAAGTTAAAGAGTTCCCGACTAAGAACGACCTGTCGCACAAACGTTAGTTGCGTATCAAACGCGTTTGGCGCAAGAATTTTATCAGTTCGTCGTTTGAAGAAGACCTGTCGTACCGCGTTGGGTTGCGTATCGCATGCAATTGGCGCAAGAATTTTATCCTGCGCGGTATACGTAAAGTTTGGACAATTAGATTGATGATAATTGATAGTGTTGCC
>NW_024427739.1:0-70961 GCF_017562075.2 Anopheles merus | reverse complement strand
CATTCTTTATCCATTTATGCGAAACAGTAAATGTAGCTAAAGAAGGCAGTAAATGTATTTAATTTCTTATAAAGGAATCATAAAAGTACCAGTTCATTGTCTACTATTGATAGCTACAACAAATACTCAGCCCGTTGCTAATGTTGAGTTCAGTTCGAAGCATGCGTAATGCTACAGTCTTGGTGTCACTATAAACGAGGCCATGAACATCCATGCTGATTGTTGTTAGGAGGTGAACCGGATGAAAGCGAAGATCGTTTACAGCGGACCAAATCAAAATCTAAAGTTTCATTCACGACTTTACGCCGTCGGTTTCACATTTTTGATAGCATCGTTTCAAGCCGTAATGTCGAAATTCGAAGGTGGAAGCTGTGTAGTAAATACAGAACCTTGAACGAAGTTCACCTTACAATAGGCTGTTTTCTCAAGCGTCTTTTTCTTTTTCAAAATTCAATCAACGCATTAATATGTCTTCTGAAACGTTTTCCATTGATGGGCTCTGATATACAACACTGCCGATCACCGTATATCATAATACGTTTAGCGAACCATTCTTATGAAAACCATTTCTCTTTTTCGGTCGTTACTAGTGGATTGGTATAATAATTTCTTCTATATATAAAGCGGCACGAGTGAAAAAAACGGCGATACATCATGATATACCGCCCGACAAACATAAATTTGAATTGTATTAAAATAATAAACATGCCTCGGTACACCATTAACTACTAAAAACTATTGCAATTGAAGTGTGACGGCTCCTACTCACATAGCATGATTCATCGATCGTCAAATCAAGTCGATTATACTACTGTGTAGTATTATCTATCCATGCTTGCTTCATTCCTGCATGTGTGTATAGAAAAAATCATATGGACGTGACTGCAATCACGAAATATTCCTGGAATATTATCTCACCCCAGCACCTACACTTCGGCCCAGAGCGGCTGAAACAATAACGTACCTTCTTTCAAATACAAATGCATTGAACGGTGTTGCATGCTCTACCATGTTTATACACTCCCACACAATCTTCTAAATCAACTTGACCAACATCAATCTGTGACAATACATCATGTTTCCAACATCAGAACATGAGAAGACCTAACTTGTAACTCTCGGAACAGCATCATTCCATCGAAACACGGTACTATCATTCCGGCGTTAACAGGTGATTCAGTTTTACTCCTAAATGTAGGCAATCGTGCGACATACAGTCAGGTGTAAGAGCACAGACTCAAGCGCAGCATCGTATAACACCTGCCGTACAACACTTTCGAACATGATTTTTTTGGACTCGACGGTCATCTTCGCATGTGCCAATGTGTATCTCAGCTGCCATCATTACATCGCTTGATTGTTTCCCCTCACTGATCCATTTTAATTGATCAGAGGTGTGCACACACAAAAAAGAACAAGTTCGCAAAGATTCAGTTACCCGTGCACAGGTCGGTCGGTCGCGTGCAGTTTCGTTCGCAATGGTGTCGAAAGACTCAAGCTCACATTTTCACTCGCCAAGCGGCACAGGCCATCCCGAACTATCCGCAATTTAATACCCTTAGGCCCGCTCTAAGTAAACCGTCATGCGAGCGCACGACAGTGTTGAGACGGCGGTGAATGAAGTAATAGAAACACCTGGAACTAGCCGCCTTTCTAGCAACCGGTCGTAGCCGTCGTAGGATATCGAGCACGTGTTACATTCCGTAGTAATTTTCACTTCCCGTCCGCTGTTTCCAGCCAACACGCCAGGGAGAAGGGGTAGGAATCTATTAGACAGTGACATTTTGCGTTAAAAAACAAAACTTCCGCGAGCTACACCTCCTGTTGATTTTACTTTGCTGTACGTGCTTTACATAAGCCGTATTCCAATACCTGTTCGTTGTATAGTTTCATACGACATGCTCATAGTTGAAACGAAGTTTACCGATAAAAGACCAAAAACCAAAACCAAAAATCGTGATATAAAACTTGTATAGACATCGGTACAAAAATACAGTTATCAAAGCAGCAACATCTAGGGAATTTGACAGCGACAGGTATTTCAATCAGGTAAACAGACTTGTTCAGGCACTATTGAAGTTCGTCGAGTTTATTTCGTTATTTCTTCAGCGACACCAAAGTCATCGTGTAAATGGCATCACATCACGCACATGTTGCATATCCGCCCCCAACGCTAAGTGAAAATTTCAAGTTTAAATGGCGTGAAATTAGTTGCTCGACACATCAGCATGAGCTATCAATGAAGTAACAATGGCATGATAGGCAATAGCAAAGAGAACGAAAAAACGATTTGTTCAACGATTATGCGCTTAACTGCATATGACATACTGAAAGAGTTGGATACGTTTTGTTTTACACAATGGTTGGTATATTTTTGCAAGTGGTCTATACACTTAAACAACACCTCTTATTAATCACTTCTTTAAAAGCCATTTTTTTTAATCCTTAACAAAAGCTAATCAATTGCATCCCATTTTGCGACCAACGAATCAAAACAAGCGCTGATAAGTCAAGTAAACAATCAAGAATATTTTATATGCTGTTCAGAGGTCAACTACGTCTATTTGTCGCGAATAGCAGCGTTAATCATACGTCCAAAGGCTGAAAAAACCTCTTATCTCCAAGAGAAGAAAAAAAAAATAATCTGGTGGGCACACCGGTAAAAGGTATTATACAAAACATAGAGTATGCTTCTTACAAAGTGTTACAACTAAATTTATTCAAACTGTTATTAGATTCTTCACGTTCCAGCCCCTATACAGATTTTCTTAGTAACGCACTCGCAATCACAAGCTGTCAAAAGTTGTACTTGTCACCTAGGAGTCACCAAAGAGTTAGATCATACAGCCATGGTGCATTCTTTGTGTTCATGTTTATTTCCATCGTTTCGCTCACTCGGTTGTGCTTGGTTACGATTGTTTTGTTGTTGTTTTTTCGTCTACCAAACAACAACGATTCGCGTAATCTTACGACTGATGATTGCCTGCACTTTAGCAGCAGTACCAGCAGCAGAGCTTGTTTGCACCACACTGAAGGGCTTCAGCAGTTCAAGTGGAGCAATTTACGACCGTTGCGACGGTGAAGATGAACTCCCCAGCCAGTGCAGCTCAGTGCAAACAAAGCCATGAGCCAACCAGCTTCGCCACCAGTAAGGAAGATGTCAATGCAATTAACTGCATTGAAATGAAGCATTGCTGCCATCGCCTACTACTTCGTTTGTCATAACTGGTTGCACATGCATCTATGCATACACGCACAGACACTCACTCGATGTGCAACGGATGGAACGGACAACTTCAACAACGCACAAATCTTCGTCTGAGAGCCTCCACATCTTTGTGCAGCAACGTACCTCTGGTCCGATAGCTTGCCAATTTGGTACACAGCTATTACCAGGGATGAATCATACTGGTTCTGCATAATTTGAAGGAAAACGTAAAACATGAAGTATAACAAAAAACAAGCATTTTGCGTGGTTTTGAATTTCCTTTGTCCCTGCACACATCACATCGTATGTGTTCACGTACTCCACTGCTGTACGATGACATTTCCATGAGTGTAAATACCAGCGCGCAAAATGCGGTACTCTTGGGAGGGTTGTTGTTGTGCTCCACGCGACCAGCGAGAGAATTCATTGAACTCAACAGTCTGTCCCCCTCCTATCAGGGCGTCGCTCTTCCAGACGGAAATTCTTGCAGCATCACAGTTGATGACGTTCTTTACACCACGATTGGAACACAAAGCGGAAAGTCCTCTTTCTGCGCTTTCAGCATGGGTAAGTAAGTCTGTCTGTGAGACAGCCATGAAACCGTAGGGAATATTCAATTGCGCCTTAAGATAGCCAAGGATACCATATCCTACAAAACCAGGATATTATCCGCACTGAAACTATTTCATAAACCTCCTCAATTTCTGTAGAATGAAATTAAATTATATCTAATGCATATGCGTCTTGTTTACACAGCATATGATTTGCGTTTAATTACAGTTATTTGTTTCCAAATATGCTCATTCAATTATTCCTGCACACAAGTACTAGAACAAATCCCAGCCCTTATTATCCATTAAAGTTCAACAACCCTTGGCATCCTTCTACGGAACACAAAAACACACTCGTAGCAATCAGTAACGAGAAGCCCACTGCAACGGGGAGCCCGCCAGCCCGTAGTTCTCTGTAAAAGGCAACCTGATTTTTACTCCTTGAACTTCAGCTTTCTGCGCAGTACCAAGAGCCCAACGGCGTCCTCCCTCGTGCGCTTAACCGCTGCCAACTCGACAAAACATAAACAGAACTCGCTACACATCAATGTCACTGAGAGCTATGCGCACGTCACATTTGGCAAAAAAGGGAAAACCTGTTACTTGGCGGTTGGTTTGCCGGTTACCAAAAACGGCGCGTCTCTTGTGCTGCACGTGTTTCTGTGCGCGCTGAGAGTGTGCAAGAACGGGGAAGATGAGGTGCCTTACTGGGGGGGAAATTGTTTATAAACAACGGTCCAAGACGCCCTGTTTCAAGGCCAGCGAATTTGACACATAGATAAAGGGATAGCAACATAATGGACTTGGTGCGGTGGAGAAGAGCCAAAAAGGATGCCGAGAATGTGTGATCGATCAACACGTTTGTAGCTTGTTAATAATGAATAATAGTACTTGAAACGGATTAAGTCCACATTGAAGGAAATATAAGGCTCAGCCTTAAATATTTATGCTCTGTTGGCATATGTAAACATGCTGTCAGCTGTCGGACTAAAATAATAGTAAAATAATAATGTGTAGCACATGCAATGAACAAAACCTCACACAAACTGAATGTATAAATCAAACGAGCTAGCACGATCAAAATAGAATTCAGTGAACATTCATGGGAGGGGAAGGGTCCCTTAAATGGAATTCCTTGGTATTGGTGTCGAGGGCTGATCGAATGCTCATTAACAAAGAAAGCGGAAGAAGGTTGCTTCGTTCTGATTCTATATTTGCGTCTTACATTTTGCTCCATTTTACAAACAGAGAAGGCTTGAGTAATGCGAAATAACCTGGCGCACAGTTGGTATTGCAATTCAGCGCAATTTGAATGGGATCAAGATCATGAAGATCTTCCTGAAACAAAGTTTCCTGCAAATGATTTAAACATCATTCCAACATAGGTGAATAGAATTTTGCAAAACTATTTCTCTACAGCTGGAACTAATTGAGCAATGGATTACATGTAATAGCCTGTAAAAGTATGCGCTATATATTGTGTCGTAATTTTCAATCACAATAATCAATATAATAACACGCAGCCGAGAAGTGGCCAAAGGAAGAGAGGATTAGGAAAATCATGGTGCATGTAGCTTCCATTCATCGCATGCTATGTATTCAGGTCATGAATGCAGTTCGCTACATTTCAATCGATAGGATTGGCCATTGAATCAAACAATCGGCAGAACGAGAGTCGGGGAAGAAGTCACTTTGAGTGACAAAAATATCAGCAATATCCCATTGCTCGCTCCGTGCATCTCCGAGCCGCGTCATTGTTGGCAAACATCCGAGTCGTCGAAGGGGAATTGGGTCGCCAAACAGACGGACGATAAGCAACGTACTATTGCACTACCGACCCTGATCCTATCGCACCACTGAAAGATAGTTTCTCACTCATATGAACAGCTTATCTTTATCAACCCCAAAGCACCTGCACTATTTGCATACGCTTTTATGCTTGCGAAAAGTCGTACGAGTCGCTACGAAAAGATTCTTGCTCCAGATTTCGAGATAGAGAATGATGCCACGGTTATGTTTATCAGAGGCGTGTCTGTAATCTGACTTAGTCATGTACAAGATAAGACTGCTTGTTATCATACCGAGAGCGAAGAACCAGCCACTGGACATCGATCGTGCAAAAACATTAACGTTTGCACAGGACGGACCCAGAGAGACCTTGAGCAGTTCGCAAGTTGCAGTTCGGCGTCAAACGTCATCGATTCCTGTTGACATTGCTGTGCCGCAGGGACATAACAACATTCTGCTATCGCTAACAGTCTGCATAAAGCAAGAGATTAGAATGTGTACACGGCGAAGGAACGCTCCGATTATCGGACCTACAGCGCGCAGTTGCAAGTTCGTCGTCCTACGGTTGGACGAACCGGTATAGCACCAGCTCATTCCAACTGCTTCAAACTGATTAAACCGCCACCGATGTAGACAAAAGGGGCATAACCCTGCGCATTGCAGTACACACCGCTGTGACTGTGAGCGCGGCTGACGCTGGAACGGTGCAATGTTACATCAGCTGATGTACACACCCGATAGCATCCCAACTCATCTCCAAGCGCCATTTGCAAACGTACATTCTTTGTCGTCTTTGATGACCATCATCGAACTAGAACACACGCGTCATGGCGCTGACTTAAGTAGGACGCCGTGACACGAAGCAAAACAACCAAGCCAGCACTGGGACTAGGTCAATGTTTGCTGTTGGTCAGGTTTCGTGCCCGTGGTAGGGAAATGATGTACACACACGCGTAACGATGTCACCCACCAGCGGGCACACCACCGATCGGTCATTTCAGTTCTTTTGCGTGATAACCCTGAAAGGTCCTGCCAATTCGCACTCAGATTGTAGGTGCTATGTTTTGGGGATCAGGGTGTTTTTGTAGAACATTTTTTTACCTTGAATGTCCAAAAAGCCATACCCTTCGTGTGAAAAATTGCGCTTTCTAGCTGCCGCGTAAAGAGTGTTCTCCACGCTATTAGAAATGGGGTCAAGGTGTGTATGTGTGTATTGTATGTTATCAACACGAAACTTCGATTATTTTCACACGTTCATGGCTTAGCTTTTTTGGCGCTAATGATAAAGCTCGGCAAGTATTTTTACCGACACTCCGGATTGGTCATAGAAAACTAGAGAAATATTCTGCCTTGAAAAATGTGTATTAATGCTACTATATACACCTATACACTACACACCTATGTGAAAGTTACGTGGTTCTCTCTCATTTACATACTTTAACCCGATTTTACTGCCCCGTCAAATTTCACGTACCAACTTATGCACGCCAGCGTAAACACAGCAAAGGGTTCAGAGTTTTAGGTTAATAAGATGTTAATGCCTTCTTACACCGCCCAAGCCGTACCTCTAATTCAGGGTCAACACCGGAAGTAGACTAGCAGTAGTCTAGCAGTAGAAATTGTGTGACCTTCCTATTTAATGTATTTCTTACAGTAAATAATGTGTTAACCATTGAAAGGAACCAACTTCTCAAACTGACCCATTAAACAACGGTTCCACTATAGTTGGGGTTAGTATACATTTTACCCTTCATTCATCGTGCTTGTTGGAAAACACCTTCTCTGGGCCAAATATTGAAAGCGTACATTGAGCGATACAAGTGCATAATGTCCAATGTATCACCGTAAATATTAGTGACATGAAATGTTTACCTACTGGGCAAATTCCAAGCAATCACTCCATGCAAATTATGTTAGCGTGTACAGTGGCGTAGTTCGCTTCCCTTCAACTCCATCATATCCTGTGTTCCGTGGCCTTGACACCGTCTCATAATGATGTCGCTCCACTTTTCGGCAGCACAATCATTTTGAACAAACGAATTCTACGATGGATTGTTGCAAACAACAAACAGTGAAATACGCTATTTTTTCACCCCAACTTAACTCTTTTAAGCAACCAATAGCACCGTTATATCCTAAGTGAAGCGTCGTCTAGTGGCATTAGTTAATTTTTGCAGTACTAACACAAACATATCATTATTAGGATTACTCAATTTCAATTAGTTCTTCGTCAACCGTGAAGATGTATTATTCTGAAATATAAAAAGGTAATTTTCCACAGTAATATTTTTAAATTTCCAACAGAATCGTACGACAAAATAAATAATACTGCTGCACGCACACCACTGACTATAATTTACGGAATGTGTTTTGCAGCCCATTACGATTCCAGCAAATAACGTTGCTCAAAAATGCTCCTCACGATCGATTATCGATAGCGGGGTTCAACCGTCGATCGACGTTCACTTGCAGTGTTAGTGCAGTGTTATAAACCGATACACATACACATAGACATGCTAACAAAAACCAACCGTAGTGAGCAATGTTCGCGAATGCAAATTTAAGTTACTGTACTTAGCACTCCGTGAATACGAGTGAGACGTAGACCTCTAACTTCCCTAACACCACCAGTACAGCGCTATAATCTACGAAGCTACGTACTGGTGAGGCATTATGGAAATACGCTCCAATGACACCAAAGGCAGCACAAAATAACAACGCGCCAGTCAATGCGCCCAGCAAGATCATCCGCTTGGCCAGATTGGACCCGGCAAACAGGGAAGTCGTGCTTGGGCCCAATATGGAAACACAATCGGCTAGATTATAAACGCCACCGTGTTCCAACGCCTGTGACTGAAAGCCCTCGACGGGATGCAATAAAGTAGTGTGCAGAACGTTGCCAACCAGCACTGTGGTGTTGTTCCGCTAGACGAGATTTAAGTGAAACGACTTCTAGAATTGAAATATACACTCGTTATTTCTTTATGGCAGCGTGGCGAGCACCAAACAAAGAGTTAGCAACCATAAGAATCTCGGTGCGGAAATGTCCAAATACAGGAATATTTGTATACATAGCTATCTTTCCGCCTTGTACAAAATTTACAACACACCAGATTAAGCGTACACTTCTGTCTAGCACGGTAAATTTACTTGCTGAGAGACAAACCTGATCCTGGACAAAGAGCACTCATTGCGGCTCCTAAAGCTGAGATGCTGAGATGGATCGCGAAGGGATCGTAATTCAATTCGATCCACTACGACGGTAAGGTTTGCGGCGCAACGAATTGCAATTCTGCAATGCGTTGCTTCAAGTTCATGATGCTTCCACTGGCCGTTCCACTGGCTATGACATTTATTGAATAATCTGTCTGCTATTAGGGCCAACCGACGTCACACCTCGACCGGAACGGCTGAGCGCGCACACAAAATTGCAGCAGCCCTCTCCTCCTGCTGCCTACAACTTGTCTAGAGAAGCCCCCAATCGTCAATCCAAGATCAAGCACGATCGTAGCGAACGGTTCCATAATCAACCTCTCGCCGTGGGTAATAGCCAGTGATGATGCCTGCCGGCGGCTGCTGGGAGGCAAAGCGCAGTCGGATTTAGTGTTGCATCGGTTGCATCGAAGCTTTCCTTGCCACGGTCCCTCTGCCACCCAATCGTCGTCGACACCGAGAGCTCAGCAGTGGAACACAGCAACCATTCGATATTACCGCACACGCTCGTAAATGGACGCGTAACTAACAGTCAGTCGCTTTCTCTTGTGATTGGCGAAAAAATAACCTCCCGCTCCCCTCTGCGAATCACTCTGAAGGGCAGGAAAGTGCTGACATGGAGTGAGAAGGGAAGGGGAGTAATTGCAAAACGGGCGTTTGCTCCGATTCAAAATTGCATCCAAGGGTAGGAGGCCAGCCAACCTGGCTGGCTGTTACAGTGCCACGTAACGCAAACCGGTCAACTGTACAACGAAAGCTTCTGAGCGATGCGAAAAAAACTGTAGTCAGGCAGCCCGCTACTTGCAGCAAACCCCATTCCTCCCCTGCAAAAGACGTGGTGGTGCGCTCCAGTGGCCTGCTAACCGTGGCATACTGGGTTGTCTCGATGTAAATGTCGACATCGTGGGAGGTTTATGTTGCGGACTGGTGGTGGTGGTGATGGTGGTGATGTTTGTTGTTTCCACCTCCACGTACCACGCAGTTCACACTATCCACAGCGCCCCTCAGTTGCGGCATTTACTTTGCGAACATGATCACACGATCGAATTATGTCATCGGTGCCTAGACGTTGAAGCAGCGAATAACTGGAAATGCTTTACGCTATGCAAAAAAGCTCATTAAATGGCTAATCCTATGACACAGCAGGTGCATCTCAGCTGGGCATCGTTGCAATACAGACATAACCTAATATTGCAGAGGATTATTTTACTGAAAATCCCAAACAAAAATTCTGAATATGGTACGCCAGTATGTCTAGAGCACATAAGGTTGTTAAATTCTAAACTTCTTCACTAAAAACACAAGACCATGATATCCAGTCTGTTCACACAAACGGTGCATTTAATTTGCAATTCAGCCATGAAACGTTGTTTGCATACATCTCATTGTGGAGTTATTGTCAAAGTGAAATTGACGTTATACAGCACCAACACTTCTTATGTTCTTGACGATAATCCGGGACCGTATCTACTATAAAACTAGCCCAGCCCAAAGCCATTTGTATCCATTCTCTTACTGCCATGCTACAGATGCGGATCATCTCTGTTCCACTACTTTCAGCGGCGGTTCTGGTAAGGCTTTTGTTTTCTGCGGTAAAGTAAAACTATTTCTACTTCTCTTTCCTGTCCTACTTTACGTCCTAGCTGCAACCGCTGCTGGCAGCTCCGATATTTTGGTTTCTTCCGTGGAGTTTTCCTGCACTGTCTCCAACCACCACTACCTTGGCGACCACTTCCGGGACGGCGGCATTGAGTGGCGCTTCTAATTCTTCGAACGTGTCGGTCGCAATCGGAAACCGCGTCAACACGTCGACCGGTCTCGATGACTACGGCACGAACATAACGAACGTGCAGATAAACGTCAACCGTATGCGAAGAGCTGTCACCGACGCGGATTTGGCCAAGCTTGAACGAAAACTGCGTCAAACGGCCGATGAAGGGTCGTCCAATGGAACGGTTATAACCATTGGCGAGCATACGATTCGGCTGCCGCACAACATATCCAACCTCACCGTCAATACGTACCTCATCAACGGAATTCCTGAGAATTATATGATGCTGGCGGACACTAGTAGCGCGACTATAAATGCCAACGAAACGTATACTCCGCTACTATCCGCTATTAGACTTTTTAAGAATTTTTTCTCGTCCCTCTTCAGTAAACAAGGCTCACAAACTTAGCGTTCGGTGACGTTCGCTGTGAAAGTCACCAAGAAACTAAAAGTGTACTCCCTGAGTTTTGTTCGTAAAGTAAAATGCAATTCACAGAGCGCACCTTTTAGCAACTAGTACTAACTGTTAGCATACATTATAATTCAAAGAAAACGAAAAAAATGCGGTAGCGACACTTGCCACACCGCTGTGTTCCAACTTTAGTTCTGATCTATTTCCAATTCTCGCATACGGTCGTACGGCACACGCGCAAAGCTGATACAAAACAAGCGCAGCAGCAATAAAGTAGAAGCACCCTTAAAAGCCGGCTAACAGCAGAGTACAACGGTTTGGTGGAAATGCAGTGTGGAGTGCGATGTGTGCAAGGTGTTGTTTGCAAACATCAACCCCAAAGGGGGAGGAGAAATACAAACGTGTTGACGTACACAGCCGCGCGTCGTTGCAAAAACAGCGAAAGCATTAGAAGATCGCACGATCAGATGCGTTGCTATTTTTAAGTGACACGTTGCTTCTTGCGAAAATAAGGAAGCGAAATCGCTTACTTGAACGATCGCAAGGGTTTCGTACAATCAAAAAGAGAACGTGAAGTGGAAGTGGGTACATGCCAGTCTGTACAATACGTTAAACAAAATCGACTCTGTTTTTTGACAGGATTTTGCACAGCTCAACAATTTTTACATAGAAAGCCATATTAAAAATTATTCATTTTTTATATCCGTAAGTATTCGCAAAGCCATACATGCTGGAACATAGAATGTGTTTATGCAAAACCGAGCAAGAAACGAATGGTACCTCCAGAGGGCAAGCGAGTGTTAACAATCATTAAACCACCATTCCTTATTCGGTAACCGTATCTCTACAGCACGAGGTGCGTCTCATAACTAACCAAGCGGAACTCGCCCGACAACCATCAATCAATCGTTTACATCCCGCGGATGATGACCTCTGAGAGCCAAATAAACGAACAAACCAGCGCGACAGTGAACGAAACAACCCGTTTGCTCCAGGCGGTTGGACATATCCACACTACTATTGACGTTAAGTGATGCCAATTAAATACGTTCTCTTTCTGCCCGCTTGACCACTGCTTCACGAAGCTGACGACGAGCTGGAATCGTGTACAGAACAACATCTCTACAACTGCAGACTCTGGTAGATAGAATACTGTGCTATGGGCACGATTTGGAATAAGTTGCCATTAAATTGTACAAAGTTACGAAAGTAACTTTTGGTTAATTTACACTAGCTATTCAATCGGCAGAAGTTAAATTAAATTGCAAGACATCAAATTAACAAGTCATTTTAAATTAGACCATTAGGCTATAGCTCACACTTAGGTTCAGCTACAGATAACCTCTGACTAAATAATGTTTAGAAACGCATGTCAACTCAAAGGACTGTTTGTTTTAATGTGGCGTACGTGCTATTAAAAAATAGATATATAAAAGTTAAAATTCGTCTATCTCATATCTTAAATAGTCTTATATTCGTATCCCTCCGTTCATCTCTGTTGACAAGGTCACACAAACAATTCACCAACTTCACCGATGGTTGAACTGGTGGAGGAAGTTTACTTAATTTGATCATTTTCACACATTTTCAAGAGTGCTGTGTGGGCAGCTGCGAAAGCACAGGGTTAAGTAACACTTGTTTTCCATATCTGTCAAATTGAGGGATGGACTCAGCACCGCACAATAAGACGCTCACTTGTGATCGCAAGAGTAGCTGATGGTTAACATACCGAATTGGTCACAGTGCCATTGTCGCCGATAATGAGCAACTGTACAAGTTGGACCAGTCTATTACGCACCACTGACAAAGCAGTAACTGATTTTCCCACAGTTTGAAAGGCCCCAAACGAGATGTCACGAGGCCTAAGAGCGAAGGATTGTGTTTGCATTTCAACATACCACGATAAATTGGCGCTTCATGATCTAAGCACTGATATACGTTATCCGACACAATATATAATTACCAGCAAATATTAATGTGACAGTATAATAAAGTATTCATTTTATGCCCGGTAGAATATCCTTATTTGAACCACATTTTAGCAATTAACTTGAGACTTCTTCAGAACACTCAGCGTCATCCAAACCTATTCAGAGTACCACATCTTGCACATTCTGGCACGAGCAACCTGAAATGCTAGGTACAATGCTGAGCTTAGGCCATACTTTGGTACTAAATTATCGCTAACTATCAACACGTGCGTCCATGCCATTAGCCATCATTAATACTGCTGGAGAATTACGCGAGAATGGGTGATGGTGCACTGTATTTAATGAGTTTGAGAAATTGAACTACCGTTTAAAAATCAACAAATAATTCGGTTCATTGAAGATGTTGTAAAATTTCAAGACCTGAGTGTACACAAATGAAGATTTTACCAGTAAAAACTTGAACATTGACGTTTTAAATTAATACATAAACATAAACACATTATTTTACAACACACAGCTAAATTATAGCAATTTACTTAAACTGCACAAACATAAATATTTGCACAGCAATGGAGCAAAATCAAAGTTTTCTGATTAAAATGTAAGTACGATCAACAGGCCTGCCAATCGTAAGGATGCGAAGCTGCACGCGCCTAGGCAATATTCAAATATTTATCTTACGACCCATCCTATCCTTCCCAAGTATATGCAGCTGGGAATTAGCTAACGCAATGTGTACAGAGAGTATAGTGCATGCTAAGGTACCCGAGCAAAGTTACGGAGAAGTTGCAGTTGCATATACGAGTGGTTGATGCTTTCACTTTCGGCAAACACAGACATCTGCTACGAATTGAACCGGTGGAAGTGCGAAGATGTCACTTCATATCCATGACTCACCTGTAGAAGAGAAAGACGAGATATTATTAGTAAACTAGGAAAAAGTTGATATACTGTTGACGGAAAAAACGTATACTACATAAAGTGAAAATAAGCGTCGTTTTTTAGATGATCTTGAAAAGATTCAAAGATTCTTGATATAGAAAAAACTACGGTTTGTTTTTACGCTATCTTGACTCTTGCCGTAGATATGTGAGTAACAGCAAATATCTTATTTCGTTTATATTTTTCCGTACCACGAAAAAAAGTACCTAGTTGCAAAAACAGAGCACCACAGAGCTGGAAGAATATCTCAACTCAGGGAAGTTGAAACGACCGGACGGAACAGAGTGCTTCCATCATTGCTTATCAAGCAGTTCGTATCGTTTGCTTGAGTGCAAACTTATGCCACACCATTACACCGCGATTATCGATCATGGAAATTGAAGTTTCTAGTATCTGTGGTATTTTTTAAACATCCGTGTTTCCACCTGACACCAGCAAGCAGTCGAAAGTATGCTTCCTTTTCCTTTACTTTTTTTAACAAAAACTAATACACATCACCCCAATAAAACTAAATAATAAGAAGGCCAACTCGCATGCAAACCTATATGATCTATGAAACTTTACTATAAACATGAGTTTAAAATCATTTCAATTACATGCATATGTTGTACCATAGTTGCTTTTTCCGCACACAAAAATCCGTCCTACAATATCAAACAAACAAACAAATTGATTTTACAAACGAAAGAGAAACATATGCCATCTGTTTTGCATCGAGTTTTATTTTCTTGAACCATTCAAATTATTGATTCTAAAAGTAAAAATAAAACGTCTCATTCGTTTTTTTTTAAATCCTGCACAAAAAATAATAAAAAAAATCTATGCAACGAGTTTGCCGGAAATGTGAACCAGGTCGTTTAGGGCATGACGGTTTACTTTCAATACAGCCAAAACAAACAAATCGAAGCTAACGATCGCTCTGGAGTGGTGTTTTGTCGACTAGACGATTTGTACCCCTTGTTGTTCCATCCACAGAGGCATGATTGCAATAACAAGCACTCGAAACGGAAACTAAAGCTTCCGTAGAGCCCGTAATCGATCGATATCTGCTTGCGGCCCCGGTGATAGAATGACATTTGTGGAGCGTAGCATAGAAACTGGAACAATCAACAACAAACAAGCTTGATTCATTCTTGTTGTACACTTTCGATTGCATTCGATTATAGTTTGGCATATAATTTTACTTCTAACAGAAGGATTGCTCCGATGGGCACAGTTTGGTTTTAATGTCGCCAGTAAATAGGTAAGTATCTGACCTATCTTATCAAGTATTTTTAATCGATAAAAGACAGAATGATAAACCCGAACCGTTTGTAAAGGCATTATCTTAAGGAGTGCACGGCGGAATGAACACTCCGTGGGCTGTAACCTTAACTGCTTTCGATACAAATGTTGGCATGTTTGAAAAACAGCACACCGTCACCGCCATAAGTCACGCATCTGAGCTGTTGGAATAGATTCCACCACCCAACAGCAGCTAAGTGTCGCGTAGAGAGAGCTCCACAACTAGTGTTGGGTAAAGTGCTATTGTGCGCACTGTGCGCACAGCACACCATACTGTGCGCACAGCACAGCACAGTGCTTGAAGTGCGCATTGTGCTAGCACAGTGCGGAAGTGCTAGCACAGTGCTAGCACTTTTCGCACAATGCGCACACTTCGCACAGTGCGCTCTCTGAGCACACTTTTCGCACAGTGCGCACTCTTTACACAGTACGCTCTCTGAACACGCTGCAAGGCAACAAATCTGCATGAAGACTTACTGAGAGAACGCACTTTGCTGAGAGAGCGCACTTTGCTGAGAGAGCGCACTTTGCTGAGAGAGCGCACTGCGCTGAGACAGCGCACTGTGCTGAGAGAGCGCACTGTGCGAAGAGTGCGCACTGTGCGAAAGTGCTAGCACTGTGCTAGCACTTCCGCACTGTGCTCAGAAAGCGCACTGTGCGAAAGTGCTAGCACTGTGCTAGCACTTCCGCACAGTGCTCAGAGAGCGCACTGTGCTGAGAGAGCGCACTGTGCTCAGAGAGCGCACTGTGCGAAAGTGCTAGCACTGTGCGATAGTGCTAGCACTGTGCTAGCACTTTGGCACTGGTTCGAAGTGCGCACTGTGCGCACAGTGCGCACAGCACACTTAGGGCAATGTGCGTGTGCGCACAGCACACTGAATTGTGCTACTTTACCCAACACTATCCACAACAACGCGAAGGTCACGAGAAGGAAAATCCATTAAATTTTCTTACCTCATTCGTCCCGTAGTCGATAGGATAGCGAACCAATGATTTCGAAACGAGACTGATAGCGAACTATACTCGTCAATAACATCGGTTCAAAGTGGATGCTTCCATCGAACGTAACATCAGCCGTGATTACACAATCTGAGATTAAAATCAATCAATCCTACTTGTTGGCTTGATTATAGAGCGAGAGATGTCTAAACAGGTCTATAGTTTTTTTGCAAAACATGCTGCGGAACCGGAAGATTGTGTTAGGCTGGCAATGGTGTCTAATAGTAAAGATTATGAGCGCCGTTAAACTGTTAGAAATGCGCAAACATTCTATGATCGAAATTTGAGTTCATTCTCGGATATGTGCGTCAGGCAGGTTGATAACTGCTCAGTCAGTCACTTTCGCTTAGGCATCATATCTATCATAGCCCAGACACATTCAGATGTCGGAAAGCTTCCGCCGGAAAAATGCAACTCAAACGCAGGTCGTACAAATGAGAACGTATAGAAAATAATCACACCCTACATTAGCGGACGACTGCAGATGATGTGAAACTTCAAAAAGAAGAAAAACATTACACACACACTCTACATCATATCGTGAAATTGATAAGCATAATGGAGCCGAAAAAAACAAACGCGTGAAAAGTGAAAGGTTGCTCATCTTGTTGGCTCGATTTCACTCATTATAAGTAATGATAAGCCGTTTTTTGGCTTTGACTTGAATTATAAAAGGAAACATTAGTAATGGCACATGCGAGCGGATACTGGAAAGCTGCGAATAAATAATAATTTCGACAAACGCTCGCGAACCTATTACCGCTGCTGCACCTCAAACACTTCAACTTCGTCCGCTTCGCAACAGGACAGCGAGAAGAGAGCGAAAAAGTTAGAGCACGATAGCGACGGAGCGTTTACGAAAAATCAAGAATTTCATCATTGGACTAGCAGAAAGCAGAAAGTAGACAAAAAAAAACCCGAAACAAGAAAACAATCATGACCTTGGCCTGCATTTCTTTTCGAACCACTTTGGGATTTGTTGTCGATGCTTGGTTAGCCTCAAGTAACCGGTGGACACTATGGGCCATTTACCATTTCTCCACACCCCGTGCGTTAATCTGCTTCGTTTGCATCTTTTGTCGCTTTTCGTTTGACCTTCGTCCAAGAAACGAGCGCTGTCCATGCCTCCAAAACATGAAACACAGTGTCAAAACCAAGCCTCTTTCAACCAAGTACAAAGCCAAGCGTCTTCAGATCAGCCCACTGCTGCCTCTCCCGAGGGCGATGCAAATTAGCTGACCTTTGCATGTCTTGTCTCACGGGAAGGGTCCGATGAACCGTTAACGACAGATCCATACGCAAAGCATCTCTCGCTCTACCACCGATTAGTAGAGGGATTCCACCAAAATATATATAAAAAAAAACTCCATCGGACGCCGATGATGTAGCCGCCACTCCGCGGTCCAATGCGTACACACATGAGCGAGCAAAAGAAAGGAAAAGTGCAACCAACATTTACGCTTGAAGGTCTTCCAACCGTAGATGAACGCGTGGAGAGCCTCCTCTTATTGATTACGACATCGCTAACCGGACGGTCCGGACAATATACGAAGGTGTGTGTGCGTCTGTGTTGGTGACGGCTGCAGACACCACACGTGAGACACGTGAATGATTTTTCAGTATTTTTTTTTCTTTCATGCATTTAATTAATTCATTTGGCTCTCGAGAGCGAGAAGCAAAGCCACCCCAAATTCAATTCAATGTCAACCATGGCCTACCGTTTATCTTCAGCATAGCCACACGGTAAAGACACATTTCCGATATCGAAAATTTACCGAACTATTACATACAGGTTAGGTTTTGTTTAATATAGGAGAGACTTTTGTGCATTTTGAAACAGATTATTTCATTTTTCAAACACAAAATAATATCTATTTTATGGGCATCGTATGAAATGAAGTTTTCTCTGCAAGAAAACAATTAAGTGGAAGAATCATCTTTTTTGTGCCAATACGAACGGTGTGTGGTTGTACCATTTGCAAGGAATTTTCTTCCATACACAAATCTGATTCCATCGTATTCTTCTAACCTGTTGTCGGCTTTCAAAATACAATTTGAAAAAAATGCTAATTAGTGAAATTAGTTTACTGGTAGTAAACACCCTACCAGGTATTGCCCAAAACACGAGTGGGTAATTTGTTTTTCAAAAGTAACGCCCAGATTTTATTGCTTTTTGTAAAGACCGTCATGTTAAATAATTGCTTTACTAAAGGATCTTTTTCATATCTTAGATTTAAACCATACTTCATAATTTGCGAAATAAGTGAAATTCCCAGAAAAAACAACATAATACATATATCGTCCACACGCTGAGCATAACAAAATCGCATGCCTAATTTACAAAACATATTCAGAAAAGTATGACATAATTTCTTAGAAAAATAAGCCCAATTAATCCAATCCAATTGCTTGATTGTTTGATTATGTTTTCTATCCAAATTTCTGATGATATACCAAACTAAACAAAAAGTATATTCCACAAAAAATGGAACTTCAAACGCAGTGTAAAATCAATAAGGTATTTTAAAAGAAATAGCGTTTGTAATGCTTCTTGACCTTGGCTTAAAAAAAGAAGTGTTTACCGTCCGGCTTTCAAGTGAAACGCATCCATTTTCCGACGATGTAGTAGGATGCGGAGCGTAAACAATTGAAAACCACGCTTTGCACATCCCGTAACAACGTGCGCGCTCGTCGTGCGCGCACTAACCGAACACGCGTGTAATGGTCAAACAAAAGAAAAGAAAGTCTCTGAACTAGAATCGGCATACAGCGGGGATACAGCGCGAACGGATCCTTCCGACATCGTTGGATGTAGGTCACTTCCGGGCAATGTTTGTGGAGGCGGTTGCAAGAAAAGACTGTTCTGCTTTGCCCGACGATCGCACTTTTTCACCTACTGGGAGCGGGGAAAGAAAATTGCACTTTTACCTCCTGCTGCTATTCTTCCCCCTTGTTCTGATAGTGTGTTTTTATAGCTGTTTATATCCACACTCCCGCTTAGAGCCAATCACCCGTGTCGGTCTAGCCAAAACGAGGGCGCATCATGTGACAGTAACTCGACCTATTTTTAGGAGTTGGTGCAAGCTTCTCACTCATCACGGCGATGTTCATCTATTATAACTAAGGCACTGTAATGCAATCAATGTAACAAGCTATCCATTGGAAGTGGAATGAACATTATCTTAGCTATAGGGAAAATAATGTTATGACTGATTGGACGCAGGCCGTTTGGTTCGAAAGATACTGTTGCAAACGAGCAGCTCAAAAACATTAAAAAATTCGGTTTGCATAAATTTAAATTGTTTTGCTGTAAAAAAGTGATTCATGCGTTTCTGAAAATTAATGTTAATAAGATTCCAGCAATGTAAGTATCCCACTCCCTTCGCTCTTACACTTTTGAAAACTCTCGTCTTTTTGAGCGTCACTTATCCAGATTTGCATAGATTGGTTCCTTTTGTTGACAAACAAAAATTACCTTACAAATAGCGGGAACATTACAAACCAACCAATGCAAAAGGCCACTTTAAGATAATGCCTTTCCAATATGCTCCAAGTCAGCGTAGGCTGCTCGTACATTCGTGGGCTCCATTCTTAGCCCGTTCAATAGGATAACTGCGGAGTCGTAGCTAAGGCGAAAAGGCTCGAAAGAACCGGCCGATGACTGTCAATCGACCACACACACGTGCAACGAAAATCGGTACTTCTAACCAGACGAAATACAGCGAAACCCCCACCTTAAACCCAATGAAAGCGCTGGAAGTGTATTAGTAAAGGCTTCACGTTGATGGTACCCTACGTAAACTAGCAGACCGCTCGGCGCAACCAATTCTACTAGTGGGGCCCTTTCCGTTTTAAGTTCGTAGGCTGAAATTTCAGCCTGTCAGCTGTTTGCTTTGTATAGCAGTTTTCGAGCAGCTATCTATCTAAGTGGGTATAATATACAGGTGGGCTTATCCCAAGGTGTATGAATTTAGAAGGCTGATTTTTATCGCTTTTATCGCTCTGTTTCTGAATGAAGATTTTAAGAGTGTTAAGAGTATTTGTCAAGCCTCCAGAAAGTTGTTTGAACAAAATTTTTCACCCATCCATCCTGTCAAAAAGTGATGTTGAAATTTGGCTATAAAAAAACATGCTATGAGACCACCTGGACTACATACACTTTGGTTCTAGATCCCATCACCAGATCACTTTAATGCACCTTGGGATAAAAGTAAACATCACCTTGTTTTGCCATTTTTCGAGCAGGTACTCGAATCTAATTCTAGCTTTGAGGCTAGAATAATCTAGACTGAAATTGAAGGCTAGTTTTGTGTGTGGTTTTGTATGAAGTGTTTACATGATTTTAGCCTCCAACTGTCAAACTCCATACAAAAAACTGACTAGAACAGCGGTCGGCAAAGTCCGGCCCGCGGGCCAAATGCGGCCCGCCACAACATTCAATCCGGCCCGCGAAAGGATTTGACTGATTTTGAAAGATGGGAAGAAACGAAGAAACGAAACGATCGTACACAAATTACTGAAGATCTTTTAGTATACCATATTAAACCATCGTACTTTTTCAACTTTTACTTAAAGTACTATGGAATGACGGACCGTTCCGTATGTTCGAGCTCGAGGTCAATATCCCCGTAACTTTAGCATGATAATGTAAAAAACTTGAAAACTTTAAAGTGCAGTTAGTCGCTTGTGCTTTGTGACCTTTCGGAGCTGGTTTTAATTAAACACTACAAGTTTCAATCAACCATGTTTTGTGGTTCGATTTGCACCGCCACCGTGTACCTGATAACGACTGTGACGAAAATATGCCATTTTCGGCTGGTTGTAGAAAAAAACTAGGAAAGATAATTTCTTTACTTTTACATCTGTTGAAAGGGAATTATTTCAGATTACTTGCACAAATAAGTTAAAGATTTTGTGAATTGCCTTTCGTCAGTTATTAGGAATTTTCACCACGGTGGACGGAGACATCCATGATTTAAGTTCTACCTTCGATTTTCAACAATTCCTCCTAAGTTTTTGCTACAAAATTGTTAGAGTAGAGTTTTTGCATCAGTTTGCGGACTAGGGTGTTATATCGAAATTCTGTTGAAATTCACCTGAAATGATTACATTGAGTTTTCGCGTAATTGTTTGCCACAGCGAAGCCAGTGGATGCGATTCCTAATTCCTGATCTGTTTCTTCATGTTTCCCAGGTATTATTTTACTGTTTGGTGGGTTGCATCGATATTCCGGTTCAGCTAACGCAGTAATGTAGCCACTTGTCCCTCTGTCTTCATTTCAGCTTCTTGGTTCTTCCTCAAAAATGAACCTGGGCTTTCTTACGATGCTTTCATTGTTGCCTTATAGTTCCAAGACGTTGGCGAGCAAAATGCAAAAACGGGTATATACGACGTCCAAAAACTTCCGCACGGAGTCCATTTTGGACGCTACGGGGTGCCATTCTTTGATCGCGCACGCTTTTGATTCACTTTTTGGCCATCATGGTTAGAGTTCGACTGATAGAGGAGTCAAATTTTGTCTGTTAACTAATGGGATACTACTGGTGATAAAGTGTAATGACGTTTTGTTAGTGCGGGTTAAGATAAACCCATGAAAAATCGATAATTGTTGTCCATTTTTTAATGCAACCGTTATGTAATATTAACATCATTTTAACACCATAATAAGCCTATCGAAATGAAGATCGCATACGAAATTTTATGATTAATGTTTTTTATATTAAAAAAATGTTAATAAGTAGGTTATATCAATTTTGAACCATGCTTGGATGACACGATTATAGGAAAACAGCAATAATACCAATCACATTGCTTGATATCATTAATCAATTATTTTGTTTTATAAAATTTAATAAAGTAATAATTAAATTACAATAATTGAATTACCGCATTCTCCTGGCCCGTGGCTTCAGATCAATAACTAAATTTGGCCCGTTGTCTCAAAAGTTTGCCGGCCGCTGGACTAGAATCGTCAAGGGTCACAGTGATGGTAACTGGTAAATATAGCGCTTCTATTAGAACAACTATTATGTGGAGTTGTCATCCATAATTATGTGTCTATTATCCACAATAACTTTTCCTTTCGTATAATAAACATCCAACTTAAGCATAACACAGCATTACCCCAAAACTGACCAGTGACGTCATTTAATGACATTTGATTTTGATTTACATTTGGGATAACATTGGCGATGCAATTTAGTGAAAATAAGACAACCATTTGTCCAGAGCTCGCGCCTAATTGGACGGTGCAATATTTAATTAATCTACTCCCACAGATAAACAATGCCATGCTGTGGCCTAAAACGGCTCAAGGGTAATTTAAAGTTGCAACATGCCCGTTGCTGCTGCTGCAACGCTTGGTCCCCAAAAACTAGTGGCAAAGAAAAGCGCTCCCTCGCCCCAGCGGACGCACAACGCCCAGGGCCGGCGAAGTGGAAAAGTTTTGCAATCATCCGGCGAAGGCGTAACATCTTTCAACCGTGACAGAGGTGACGTTAATGCTGTCGTGAAAGGGGAAATATAAAGAAAAACCGAGGGAAAACAAACAAACGGAGCGGAGATCCCCACGAATGCGTTACGGCATGTTGTTGGAAAGTCAACATTGCCAGCGAGTGCACGTAACCTTTTGGCCCGTAGACCTTTCGGTTGCTACGTAGAGGACGTGCTACGTGCAAATCAAAATCGGTTAGAATGCTTCGTGCAGCCCGGTGTTCTGGAAAACTCTCAGCCAAATGTTAGGTTAAACGATTTGAACCGACAGCGGAAGTGTTGCCTATCATTCACGGACGACAATAACTTTCCAATTCGTTTGCTTAGCGATTAGGATGCTTGTACAATGGGAAAAAAAATATGAAAACATGCGACCTCCAGGATTGCATTGCAGCGTTTTCACATTTTCACTATTGCTCAAACAAAACAGAAACAAAAATCAAACAGAGAAGCAGCACATCGCTTAACTGGACGTAGCGTGTTACTTCACTACTTAAACCGCGACCGGTGGGCAATAAATGCCGGCTGGTTTCGCGGAATGTGTGTGCGGGTGCTGCCTGGGCACCTTCTTTTGGCAGACCATGGCAGTCTATTACTACTCCCTTCACCATTGCTTCACCAGCGGCAAACAGCCAGAAGACGAGACACGACGGCTGTCGGTCGGACGGAACATTATGTAAGCCAAGCTAAGAAGCTAAACAAAGTATCTTTCTCTCTCTCTATCACTTTTCATTCCTGACAGCTGGTTGATATTACGGTGCAAAAAGCAAGGGAAGGCAACCGCAACATTTGGCATAATAACTATGCTGAGAAAACATTCCCCAACTAAACCCTGGCTAGAAATGACACCTCTCTCCCGAGCTGTGCTGTCTCCAATTCAATGGTCTTGTGGTTTCAAACACGCACACATACACACATGCAATCGCAAAAAAAGGTCAACGATGCTAACAATCCGTATTACGAACCATGCACAGAGCCCCATGCCCATGCAACCAAGCGCTTAATGACTCATGCTAACATTATGCACATTGTTGTGTTTTATGCTTGTGCCGCGCTGCTGCTATGGTCCCGGCCAGTACCACTACCAACACAAGAATGTACAGCAAAAATGTGGTTGTGTGTGTATGTGTAAATAACAAGGCACCCGGAACCGACGGAATTGCAGCCGAACTGGTCAAGAATGGAGGTGCACGACTAGAAAACGAGATTCATCAAATTGTTACTGAGGTGTGGGATAGCGAATCGATGCCTTGTGATTGGAATCTCGGCATCATCTACCCCATATACAAGAAGGGAGATAGGTTGGACTGCAACAACTACAGGGGTATTACGGTGTTGAATACCGCCTATAAAATATTCTCCCTGATCCTTCAGGATCGCCTTGTCCCGCACGTCGAAGAGATAGTCGGAAACTATCAAAGAGGATTCCGAAACGGAAAATCAACCACTGATCAGATCTTCACCATGCGGCAGATCTTGGAGAAGATGGCTGAATACAGACACGACACATACCATCTCTTCATTGACTTCAAAGCCGCATATGATAGCATAGCCAGGGTAAAACTGTATGACGCTATGAGCTCTTTTGGAATCCCGGCCAAACTGATAAGGCTAGTTAGAATGACTATGACCAACGTCACATGCCAGGTGAGGGTGGATGGAAAACTCTCAGGACCTTTTGCTACCACCAAGGGTCTGCGCCAGGGGGACGGGCTTGCTTGTCTCTTATTCAACCTGGCGCTAGAGAGGGCCATCCGTGACTCGAGGGTGGAGACTACGGGAACCATCTTCTATAAGTCAACCCAGATCCTGGCATACGCTGATGATATAGACATCATTGGTCTGCGGCTCTCCTATGTAGCAGAAGCCTACCAAGGGATCGAGCAGGCGGCAGAGAGCCTCGGATTGCAGATAAACGAGGCAAAGACCAAACTGATGGTGGCAACATCAGCGGGCCTACCAACAAATAATCAGAATCTACGTAGGCGTGACGTGCAGATAGGTGAACGCACTTTTGAAGTCGTCCCACAATTCACCTATCTTGGGTCAAAGGTCAGCAACGACAACAACATGGAAGCTGAGTTGCGCGCAAGGATGCTGGCTGCCAACCGGTCATTCTACAGCCTGAAAAATCAGTTCACCTCAAAGAACCTGTCGCGACGGACGAAGCTGGGACTATATAGTACCTATATAGTACCAGTACTCACATACGCCTCTGAGACATGGACACTGTCCAAATCTGACGAAACCCTCTTAGCCGCGTTCGAGAGGAAGATGCTCAGAAGGATACTTGGCCCCGTATGTGTGGAAGGACAATGGAGGAGCCGCTATAATGACGAGCTATACGAGATGTACGGCGACCTCACTGTCGTACAGCGTATAAAGCTCGCCAGGCTCCGGTGGGCTGGCCATGTTATACGCATGGAAACGGACGACCCAGCCCGTAAAGTCTTTTTAGGCCGTCCACAAGGACAGAGGAGGCGTGGTAGGCCCAAATTGAGGTGGCAAGATGGCGTGGAGGCGTCCGCCATTAAGGCCGGGATAACGGACTGGCAGACGAAGGCGCGAGACCGTGAGCGGTTTCGGACACTCCTGAGGCAGGCCAAGACCGCAAAGCGGTTGTAGTGCCGGATAAGTAAGTAAGTGTGTATGTGTGGATGTTTTAAGGTACCTTCTAAGTGAATGGCAAATCGTTTACGTTTAGTTTAGTTTTTTTTTTAATTAATATGCACGTTTGTAGTCTAATTTAGTAAATATTAGACTAATTTAGTAAATTTAGAATATTAGTAAATATTAGATATTAGAAATATTAGATAAATTTAGTTTGTAGTATTAATTTAGTCATTTGGGTCATTTTATACACTTTTTGCAAACAACTTGCTTGCTCTGTTCTGCCTGTGCCCATCTTAGGCAACTACCAACAGTGACTCTAAAAAGTTTGGGATCTCGAGATCAAGCACGAACGCGGAAGCACGTTCCCGAGCGATTCGTCACGCGACTCAATACGCAGGTAAAGGGTAAATGGTGTCTGTAAAAACGCAACCAAAAGGGGAGAAGGGTTGCCACAACGCGTTTGCTTGCAAACTCCCCAAAGCACTGAGAAACGGGCACACGCTGAAAACAGCTTGTGGAAGAGTTCAAACCACACGCACACACTCTCGCCCACGAAATCAAAGGCACGGGAGATACGACGAGCAAGCGAGAACGAGAACATCCAAACCCAAACATGCTCCACCGTCATGATCGTGATGATGATGATGATGATGATGATGATGATGTTGATGCTGATGATGATGATGATGTGATGGTTGAACCATACACGCATGCGCACGTTAGTACCTGTGTATGCTCGGGAGAGTATGTTGAATCGTTGCTCGCAGCAGTTCTTTCCTGTGCCGTCCAGAAAGTTGCGCCAAGCCACGGCATCGCAAACACACAAAGATGTGCAAAAGCAAACGGGCTCAACGCAACCGCCGAGTTCAAGGAAAAACGTTGAACCGAGCGCGCGCGGCTGCCCATCCGAATGTTTATTTGTGGCTGCTGCGTGTACATCTGGATGTTTTAGTGTGGTTTTTTTCTTTAAGCCTTTCTATTGGACCCCCTCTATTGGAAGGTAGACAATAAGAAACTTCTGGTCTGGTTTTTTCACTGTTCTAAAATAGTTTCCATTTTTTTAGGTTTCCAAGCTGACGTACGAAGTAGGATTAGGAGAGTAGAAAATTTGAATTAAATTGTTTATATGTTCAACAGCTGATTTTTTAAAATTATTTTCAACTTTGTTGTAAAGAAGAAATAAGTTATTGGTGAAGCTTACTGTTTATTACTGTAGTTCATACAACAGGACCCTAGCACCATGAAAGCAGTAAAAACGTGGCAGCAAACAGTACAACTGAGACATTGCTTTGGGCTGCCTCACTTTGCAGTGACCTAAATCACGTTTAACGCAGTGTTGGCAAAAAACTGTATGAATGTTAATATCTTATTTTATATCTTTAACTTCATTTGAAACGGCTGCAACATACCAGAGTTGTTTAAAATAGGCCAAATTTGTTCATTTCTCAAATGTTTAACGAACCGCTATTTCTCATTTGGTGCACTTAATGCAAATGTCAAATTAAATGCATGTTCCTCCTAACTAATGTTTTTTTTTTTAATGCAAGAATTAATGAGTAAATGCTGTGGGCCATGTAAAAATCAGATTTTTCGTGTAGCGAGGAACCAGAAACGCTCTGCTAAATTCTCTTTGATAAAACAAAAATATAGTTTTGCGTTACGTTAATTCAAACAAAGTTATAGTATTTTTAATGATCAAATTTGTCAAAAATGTCAAAACATGTACATTCAATCCGAAAACAGAAAAGTAACGTTCCCTTAACGATTCCATACTTTCCAAGCGACATATTCACAACGACTACATACTAAACCCACCCGCTTGAAGATACGTGCTAACAACTGATGATTTTTATCAACCCACGGACGAATCGAAATGGTTTTTTGTTAGTGTAGAAGCCCGAAGTGTTTTCTACACCATTTGGGCAAAGCAACCACGACAACTTCAACCACACCTGCCACCCGTTCGGCAAAGTCTACAAGAATGAGCATACAACCACGCCTTGCCTCTTATCACATGATTTGAAAATGTTTATTTTTATCATTTCCCACAACGTTTTGGTAAGCCAATCGCGAAATACGTCTCCGTTCCCCATCACTCCACTAGCACCCGTCGTCATATGGCCATTTTCCTATGTTTCTGTGTGAGGTTTTCTTAAAATTTTTTTTTTAATTTTCATCTTACCGGCACAAATCATGTTTTCATTTCATCCACTGGTGCCAAGAATAGCAAGCAAAAAAAGAGAAAACTCAAACTGTTGACGTCTAGCACCAAACGCGTTTACAATTTACGACCATCCACAACAACGCGACACACTCGGACACATACACGCGTTTCGGACGATCGGCCGATCGGACTGGGCGTACGTGTGCTTCTCACCTTTTCCGTGTGCGTATTTCGCACGGGATTTTCCGTGGAGAGTAGTACGCACCGCAATTAACTGAGAAAATTGGAAAAGCGAGAACACTTTGTTTCATAAAAACAAGAAACAAACAGCAAAAATAAGAATCCAGAATGAACGCTTCTTCTCGTTAGGGGCTAACTAAGGTTAAGGTTAAGGTGGGCGAGAAAAAAAGAAGAGATAATTCGATCCCGTTGGCAGATTCGTCGGTGCCCTTGAACGTTTTTGTCGCGATGAAGTATCACACCCTAGGCAAAAGGTGAATGTACGCTTAACAACCGGAACGCACAAACCGTATGCTATGTGTGGGAAACAGCAGTACAGTGCTAGGAATTGGAACTTCCGTCGAAAAAGGTAACGATTGAGTTCGGTAATATTGCACATCTTATCTTTTCAAGCTGGTCGTATAGGGACATTGATCTAACCAGTTTTATTAAAAACTTAATAGTGATTTCATTCATGCTTAATGTTGAACAAAACAAGCAATTAAGATATGCCACTTTCAGTCCATCTACAGCCACCTACACATCAAAAGCAATCGCTATATCTCGCGGCATTCGTTTAAAGATTAGGAGCTTTAATATCCAATGGCTTCGAAACCTGTCCCATAGATCGGAGGAATCCATTGGAGCTGGTACGTGGTGTTTAGTTTGGACAGATTGATATGATTTCGTTTAAAATGGAAAATGTATTACCTATCTAAACATGGTCCGTTAAGATGTAGATGATGCACTGTGGGAAAAAAATCGTCCTATCATTGTGTTCGTAATACACACATAAACATACAAAACGTCAGTTTACTAAAAAAGAGACAGCTATATAATTCGAGTGTTAAAGAATGTCTCAACAAACTCTAATAGCACCCGGAAACAGGAAACAACTCTAAATGACATAGAAGAAAAGTGCTTCATCGACGACCACGACGTCAACCGGGACAAGCAGGCCGCGTTTAACACGAACAATCAACACGAGTGCTAGAGCCTGAACGCACAGTTTGGTCAAAGGTCAAGGCAAACACACACACACAGTCCAGTGAGCAACATGATTGAATGGTAGCGTTTGTTTGTTGTCGAAAGCGGGTGTACTAACACTCGAACATGACAGCACCGTAGAACTGTGTTGCACCCTACATTTACAGATATCCCGGAACAACAGCTCGTTTTGTGTACCATTAGTATCACACATATTGTCTAACTTTTATCACTAGTAGCTATAGCAGTATCAACATTCTAAACTCCAAAATAATGCAAATTACTCATTCAATATTTTGTCAATTACAATCTTTTCACTTTTGACACTAAATCAGCGATGTATCTCACGTAACTCGTCACATATTCTTACACGCAAATTTACTTTATTCTTGTTTGTATTGTTTTACACTACTTTAAACAAAATATCATTTACCCAAAATTCTAAATGTATCAGGTAATAGTAAATGATTCACAAAACTCTGAGTTATTTTTATAACGCCCCAAGGAACTACACGGCCATGGCAGGTGACGCATTTTGGTGACGTTCCTAGTAGCTCAAATCAATACTAATGATAGGACACCAAATTGAACCCCACGCAACCATGTACAAAATTAAGTGGTCCGTTTGTTTCTATTTGTATCACACACAAGCAGACCATTTCCTAGGCATTATTCGACGAATCACAAAGCAACTATAATTAGTTTGGAAAATGGTTAAACAAGCGGCACATTTTGATCGCTTTGCAGTAAATGATTTGTGATCGAATTAAGTCAAAGTTATTTAAATTAGGGTAACGAAGTTTGAGCATTTCCGAACGTTATGTCGGTATGCCTTCCAGACACCATGTAGCAGCTACTGCAAGGCATAGCTTTACTTTAGAGATCTCCAAAGTGCAAATCATAGCATGTGCCCCAACAAGTTCCCAATTTCAGAATGTGATGAAATCAAAACCAGTTTACCTGCTCTTTGGTTTATGTGCAGGAAGTTTAGCACCAAACCAAAACGATAAAAATTAAGACTCTAACAGGATATCTCCGGCACTAACACTCTAGCCCGAAGAGTCCAAGAACAACGCAAGCAAACAAACAAATAAGAGTAAAGCCTCGTCTCATCTTTCTAACACATACCCAACGGCACTTTTGCTAGGCTCGGGCGTTAAAAAATCATACCACTTCTGTAAAAGGAATGAAATTCTCTTCGTGTCTGAGCACGGATGGCAGTGAAAAACTAGCATTAACCCGTCCCGGAAGAAGCGAGGATCGTTCGCTCCTAATATGGCGCATCTGCAACCACTGCCGAAGAGGAATCGTGAGCAAGCACAATGGCCCTACTCAAGGATAATCTCGGTGTCCGTTAGCAAAGGAACAGAGTGGCCGGACAAAGCAAAACGGTCCACACGACACACCGCCAATGCTGTCGGACAAGAATAGTTCTTTGTGCAGAGCAGGGAAGAACCCATTACAGATGTGTTTTGTTTTAAATTACGTCTAATAAGCAGTAAAGTTTTTGCACGTAGGTATGGAAGGGCAAATTTAGTCACAGGTTTGTTGAAAACATTCATGGGTTTTCTTCTCGCAACTAATGCAACTCTTGCAGTATGATTTGCCACAACACTGACATGCCTGCAGGTCAATGTTCGTAATTGCTCTTTGTACATTCTTGGCAGAACAACAAACTCCAGCGTCTAGAAGAAAAGTGCTTTCGACACGCACAAAGGGGTTCGCCTCTACAAAGTGGCACCTCCACCTCACCAGCCAAGGATCACCACACTCAAGGGACACACTCCGTTGGCGGCGGAGGCGACCGGCGGGTAAGAAAAGCAAAATAAAACCTGATCAATATCCGGAAGCAACGACGCGCTGACGACGATAGCGACGGTGGATCGATGGCAATAACCGTACATACGCACCACGGTAAAGAAAAGTAAAAAAAAACACGCCAGACGGATGGACAACAACACTGAACACCGTTACAACCGAGGAACAGAGATAGACACGTGGCACACAATGTGTGAACGAGAGGGACAGAGCGATATTATTAATTCGTGTAGCGTGGTGGGACATCGAGAATGTTATTTTTACTGTACCGCGAAGGTCGACCGGTTTCTCTGTAGACACTTCTGTGTTCACAACTGACGGTGTATGCAGAGACGCTGGAGACGCTACTTTGATCGGTGAAGAAACTGGCAGCGTTTACAGAGCGCCACGTTGGTCACACATTTGAAGCGGCAGCCGATGGACTAGGACCAGATTTAAGGAGAATATTTTTTAACGACCTTTACCCGCTGAAACTGTAAAAAAAGTCGTTGGGTTTGTTGATTTTTTATCGCTTATGACCTTTCCCATGCTGCAAAAATAAAAAGGACCTATTCTTTGTTAAAAGATTAAGTTAATTCATGTGTTTTAAAGGGTTTACTATCTTATCTAACGACGGTGTGGTAATTCATTCTCGAATACGTATGATACAGGGCTTTTCATTTGATTTCGCAAGCGTGGCCACGTTGAACGCAACTGCAGCATTTGACAGGACAAGCGCATCAGTTGTTTTTAGAACGTCATCATGCTTCACGTAAATTAACAATTATACAGAACGAGCACTTAAACAAACTCTTTACTTTCAATTTTCGGATGTGTGCATTACATTGGAAAACGTTTTTAGGCGATGATTAAATGATTGCTTCAAGTCGCAACACCCTTTGTGATATTGTGTACCGCGCTTGCAATATTAAGCGCGAGGTTGTATTAAGCGTGATGACGTTCTAAAAACAACTGATGTGTTTGTCCTGTCAAATGCTGCAGTTGCGTTGAACGTTGCTACATTTGCGAAATCAAGTAAAACCCTGTATTATGACTGACGTCCCTGGTTTTTTAGACATCTTACTACAAAAAAAATCACAAAGATTCGGATAATAGTGAAAATAACACGAGCCATGCCTCAACGGCAAAGCGAATCATAGAATGAGGTCGCACAATTTCAAACTAAACCCAACTCCGACAGCGTGCTTTTCGGCAACATCATGCTCAGTTCTGCAGGATGTTTTTTTTCTTTTCCGCGAGCCATTTTTGCGGCATAATTGTCTTCGTGGCCCACATTCGATAATCGCGCACTGCACGGCTGCATGACCACCAGACGATACATTACATACTGCCAGCCCACCACCTGCTTCACTAAGCAGTCACACCACCACCCTCCATGGGTGTGAAAAAGACACCCACCGGACCCTCCCCCCTTTACTACATGCATTTTTTTAAACAGTCTGCTGCTGGTAGTAGACCGGGCAGATGCAAGCAAACGCGTAAAAGCGAAAGTAAGAGCAAGACAGATCCAAACAATTGCACCCAATAGACGAAGAAAGAAAAAAAATCACAACGAGTCCACTGAAAGGGAACGAACTCGAATTACTAATGCAAGCAGCCCCGTCCCCCCCCCCCCGTCCCCTGGCCGTCCAAAATAGCCCCATGTTTATCCAGTCGTGCCACCACCGATGCCACCACCGCTACCACCACCGGATTAGTAGCGCAGTGACCATCGAAGCAAAGGCAGAGAGACACCGCCATTACGCCCATCAAAGCCACACGAAAATCCGAAACGATCACGGGTGACGACCATACACACACCCCGGTGGGCCCGTTGAGAAGCAGTAGAAGCAGCAGTAGTGGAACCAGCAGTTGCCCCTGCCACTGGTGGTACGAATGTAGGTTTTCCATTTCGCGTCCATTCGGATTGCCGCCGCTTGATGTAACGGACAATAGATGATGTACACTGTCCACGCCTCCCCACCCATTCCAACACTAACGGCGTAATCGATCGTGCAGCGAAACTGTGGCGTTTTCGAGCCGAAGCAAAAGTGTAACGCCATTGCCAGAGCCCGCTGTAGTCGCTCATTAGACCAAATGGAATGGCACGGGGGGCACGACGTAACACAGGTCCGTGAATATTTTACCCATAACGCTTTTAACAATCAAGCAGTGACGTTTAATCGATCTCACGAAAACTCTCTCTCCTGCGCTGAGTCCTCTTCCTGAGTGAGCTTACCCAGACAGTTCTAAATGTACCAAACATTTAACCACTTTTTCTATTCGGACGTAGTTTTGGTGGAAAATGATTGACAGCTGTCAAAAAAAAACGTGTGGAATGAATTTTTGGCAATGCTTTTTTCATTTCAAATACCATTAGCGACCGTCGCTTCGATCGAAGACGCGGTTGTTTATTGCAAAAAAAAATCAACGTTTGCTCTCGCTTTCTGTGCACCTTCGTTGGTACGATAGTTTATCGAAGGAAATAAACCTCGTTGCTGACAGCTAGCGCATACACTCGAAAAAAGCAAAAGGAAATTGTTGCGTTGTTGCATCGATAATTCGCACCCCACTGCAAAGGACGCTTTCGTTTGGGGACGACCTTGAACAGGCACGCAACATGAAGCATTCATAACGCACTTTATCACTGTATTTACATTATATCTAAATTTTGTGGCTTAATATTTACCGTCGAAGTTCGTCGAAGTCGAATAAAAGTTCATAGCGTTCTACGGGGAGAGACAGATTTATAAATCATACACAAATGACGTGTGAAAGTTCCATGGAATATATGAAGAGAAAGAATATATGAAGTTGTAACATCAACTGAGAGTATTCATGCGATTAGAATATCTGTGAAATATCCTAGGACACATTTATTATGTTATGAACCCATTAAAGTATCCAGAATATACCTTTTTTGCATTTCTCATTGGAAAATATTATTTGTACAGCAATAAAAAAAAGTCCAAGTGTCGCCTACCACTCCCAGGACACGTGGTTTGAAACAAAAGGTTATTGAAGAATGAAATTATTCATACAGCAAAAAGAACGTTCCCATGACGGCGGGGAAGCCCGAAACGATCGAAGGAAAACACCATAAATCACTATACTCTCCGCCACTGCAGCTGACCCGACCAATAGCGGCACGAATTTCCCTCTTTTCCGGTAACAACGTTCTGTCGTGGACCACGTGAGTGGCAAAGGTTCACGTTACCTGTACCTTCTTCCGTAGGTAAGGTTGCTACGAAAAAAAAGGGAAACAAACCGCCAGGATTACAATTGTCTCCGACAATGTGCCGTCCACATGTCTTCCCTGGGACACTAGTGACATGTGACGACAACAGCACTGATTTGCCCTTGTACCGGAGTACCAGCGTGCACCTATAGCCGAAGGAAATTTGCCAACGAAAGCAACCACGGATAGAACGTGAGGGATTAGGCCCGGTCTGCCGGAGGTCAACGGACACACGTGGGCTAGACGTAAGTTTGTCACACCGAGAAAAGAGAGATAGAAAAGGGCAAAAGAAAATACACGTGGTACAGGCACGTTTTGCTTACCCCCATACGATTAGCCTCTCTCCCAAAAACGTTGTTTTCCACGAGAGCATGTGTTTCTTGGCCTTTGCATTAGGGCGGTAACCGGCATGTAACTATTGTCCACCATAAAGCTGGTCCATTCTTCTTCTACTGCATTATTGCTTTCCCGCACATGGT
Source organism: Anopheles merus (assembly GCF_017562075.2). NCBI lineage: Eukaryota > Metazoa > Arthropoda > Insecta > Diptera > Culicidae > Anopheles > Anopheles merus. The sequence continues at coordinate 36,873 of NW_024427739.1, read as the reverse complement.
AAGTCATTCTGCATGCTTTCCAAACGTGCCAAAACACTCCAGCAGCTCGGAAATAATTCGTATTGCAGGCGATGTCGCGTTTGCGGTTCGCTCCAATCGGTGCTCCATTTATCGACCAAATATTGACGCGACGTTTGTCCCAGAAGATCGGGCCACGTGGTGCTTTGGCCGGAATCGGAGCCGTAAATCACTGGCCAAAACACTATAAAACTTTTCAACCCATCTCTAAGCGATACCGTGAGACGAGCGGTTGGCTGTTTTGTTACTCCATCTGGCATCACAAAAATAACTTCACATGACCCGTAAATTGTACCGTATGGATGCTACGGCAGGAAAAAAAAACCTATGGTTCTATTGAACCAGAATAAAATTCATCTCTGACGGAGATGCAAAGAAAAACAAAGATTTGCTCAACGATGACCCTGACCGTGCGCGATAGAAGGAGTTGGTGTAATGAGATTAAACCGAAAAAAACGAAGAAATAAAACCTAATCCAAAGTAGACACACGCCACGTTCTTGCCTTTTTTGCGTGTTTGCGTAATACTAGCTATTTGCTTTGAAAATCGAGTGACAGCGACTCTAAAACGTGCTTTTTCGAATATAAAAATCCACTTTTTAAGACAAAATAAGTAGAAACTTGTTTTTTTTTCCTCTTGAAGAAGGAATATGAAACAAATACAAAAAAAATACAAAACAAGTAAAATTAGTATATTAACCATTCAACTTTTTGATTGCTTAAGGAATGAAACATATGAAATCGAATGACAAAGATGAGGGAATGAACCAGAACCTTCTCAACATACGATGCAATTCGCAAGCCCGGATGACGGCTCGCGGGAAATCAATACGAAGGCCACGCCGTACGGAAACTGTGCCAAGCGAAGTCGTCTTCGGGCGGGAGGAGTGTGTTTCTCTCCCTCACCTGCACAACATTACCCATACAGTGAACAGGGTGAGGAGGGGAGAGGGTGGAAGGGAGGTACTTTCACGGTAGAGTTCTGCTGTCCAACAAATCGAAATGGAGCTAGGGTGAATTAAATCAAATATGCTCTCGCTCTCTCTCTCTCTCTCTCTCTCTCTCTCTCTCTCTCTTTTTGTGTTTTATAGCGCAAGAGCGATTACGGCCCGAATTTGTGTGTGCGTCTGTGCGCGTGTTTTTTGTGGAGCATTTCAAGCAGCTGGGGAGGCACGAGCGAGAATAATGTTGCGAAATAAAAAAGAATTCAAAAGTAAACAAACGAACCTGCTCCGCACAGAGGGAAGCTGTGAGCGGAGAGCATTTTTTTTTTTTGTGGTGCAACAATCGGGCCAGCCCCAATACGAGCGCACAGTCCAAGAGAAGTGTTCGTTATCTAAACTGTGTATGTCGGTGTGTGTGTTTCTATGCGGATGTGAGACTACTTCTCTCCAACACCACCGAATTGTGTCGTTTATTTTAAGAAGTTCTACCAAGCAACGCGGTGAGAAAATCATGCCATCCGATGGGAAATCGGTCTCTCGAGTCGGGAAATTAAGCACGGCAACGAAAATACGGGATTGAGGTAAAATGGCACCCAGAGCTCACAGCGTGATCAGTGAGCCCGCCCGTGTGCCCGTGCTGCGTTATGTAACTTTCTTTCTACTCTCTGTAACCTTTTTTCTATCTTTGCTTCTGGCACCCGTCTGGTCGACCCGACCACCCTGATAAGTGGTGTCTCGTACGCGAACCGTACGGCTAGATAAACCAAAGCAGACACATTCGCGCACATGCATGAACTAGCGACCAGGACGACACAGCAGGGAGGGCCCCTTCATGCGTAACTATGGCCGTTGCTAGGCCGCACATCGCACAACATGCGCTGCACTATCGCCTTCGTTTTCGTTTCCTGCCGAACTGATAAACCCCCGTCTGTAGGTGAGTGTGTATGCATACAACGGAGTCGTTTGCGCTTATCAAGAGCGCTTATCCGCCCTTTCAACCGTTGTTGCCGTCGGTCACACGATACGCTCGTGCAAGCTCGTGTCGTAAGGGAGTGTTTGTAGCACAGCAAAACAAAGAATTTAAAAAAAAAACACCCTAAAAAGCAGCATCCGCAGCGTGGGACAGGGACTTACCTTCAGTGCAGCTAGATTTCCCGTGCGGGCTGCGTTAAACACGCTCTCTACCACTGTCGGTAGCATCGTACCGCTGTCGGCTATCGTGTGCTGACCGTCGGACGATTGTGACGGTTGGGACGAAGTCATGGGGGCGGCCCGTTACTAGATGCACCTGGGTTTTCGAGGCACACACACGCACACTCACACGCAGATCTTTCCAGTCGATTCTCAGAAGATACACACACACACACACGCACTCCCGGACAACGTTGCTAGACGACCCTTTCCTTTCTTTGCTTTAGCCTGCTCTTCTTCTATTTTCCACCTCTATTGTGAATCTCAACGGATCTCACCGACTCACACATGCACAGAACAGAACTGGCACCAAACAACGCCCAAACACAGACCAGGAACCACTCGACAAACAACAAATCGACATACAGCAGACACACACACACCCACTACACCCGAATCCGCGCCTTTTCCAAACAGGCTTCACGTCACCTTTCTCTCTCTTGCTCGCTCGCTCTGCTGCTTGATGCACTTCTCTGCTGCTTCACCACCAAGCTTCGTTAGCTTATCCTTTCTTCTGCCGTTGGGAATCCGTTTGGCCTCGCTAAAGCCAACTTAGCGTTATCCTTGCGTTCCTCGCAGACCGTCTCGAACCGCTCTCCTTCAACTCTTATCCTCACTGATCGGCGGAACAGTGGAAGGGAACGCGAATTCCTTGCGCTGTCGTCCACGTAACGGCAAAGCAGGACCCAATCGCTGGAGAACTCTCGTACGAACCAGGCTTCTAGTTGCGCGCACACAATTACTGGAGCTGCAGGAAGGCGTAGCGACGGACGAGCTCCCTTATTATTGCGGCGCAAAATACAAACGAAGCCTTTGCCGCGGGTTTGCGACCACACACCAGCAACGCGCAAACACACACACACACACGCAGTGTCCCTTCCTGGACGCGGTAACGCTCTGCAGGTGTGTCTCTCGTCTTACTGCCGTTACTAACACCGTGCACACACACACAGTCGCGTGCGCGCTTATACACGAATGTCCCTAGGGAAGCTGCGAAAGGACTATGGCGTAGTAGAAGCCAAACACTACCACACGACCGTTCAGGACCCGAGGTGTAGAGCCAGTTACTTCCGTTGCTCTGTCTGCTCCTTTCCTTGCTTCCTGCGAAACACTGTTGGTTCTGATGAGGCGTCTTTTCTGTACCGTGGTACGGTTCGTTACGTTGGGTATCTTTTCTTTATTCCACTTGCCCACACTGAAGACGGTACACACAAGCACACACACACACACGCGCGCGCAGTTAGGGGCGAACACTCACACACCGCTAGATGTGTTCTTCGATTGCCCAAGATACGACGACAGCAGCAGCAGTAGCAAACTCGTTTCACTCGACACCGAAAGATCCTTTTTGCTCGGACACCTCGTGATGTAGACACTTTTCTACTTACTGCTGAATTTTATCGTGCCGTGCTGCGTATGTTTTTCCTCTTAGTATGGTGCGCGTTTCAAAAAGGTTTCAGCACAAATGTGTGTTAGCTTATTTTTTGCTGAATTACCTCTATGTACTTCTTTTCTTGTCTTGACGAGCGCAAATGGCTGGTGTGATCGCGTACGAGAGCCTCCGCTTTTTTTCAGCTTCGACCAAGATCTCTCACAACGTAATGCGCGCTGTGTGCAGGTGATGGCAGTGCCGAACCGTTCAAACTAATCACGATGGTGGGGAAATTGGACAGGGCTGCTCAACGCCACGCTCTCTACGGTGTGCGAGTTGAGGGTCGTAAAATTGACGCTAGTTTGAGTGTAAATAGCATGCAAGGAGTTTTTCTAGCATACACAAAGCAGGTGGGATTCATTGAGTTTATTTTCTTTGGGTTTTGTTCTGTTTAAGCGTGAAAATTAGCTTTTCCATGGTTCTTTATCATCTGTCGTTATGAAGTTCAGTACCACTGTTACAGAGAAACGAGGCAAAAGCGGAGCAAACGGCTCTCTCTCAGAAAAATCCCTTTGTTCGGAGAGCTGGTTCTGAATGGCCACGCAAGACATCCGCCGTAATTTTACAACCTCTGTAGTGGTGTGCGATCAAAATAAACGATTTCTTTCAAGAGAGCACGCTATATGCTCTCTGTATCAGCTGTTCAGTTGGATTTTACTCCAGCTCATGGTGGCTCCTGGTGATATAAAATATGAAAACTATACTAACAGTAATTGAACTGAACAATTTATTGCAACATTTATCGAACATTTCAATAGAGATTACAGAAAATCATGCTATGAAAAATGACAAATTACAAACCACTCAAGGTCACGATCAGTGTGGCCAGATTATTTTGGCGGTTTTCGGTAGGCGCATCAAAATTTTATCGGTAGTTTTCGGTAGGTTAAAACTCGAAACTTAACTGAGTTAAAAGAAGTAAACGCGAAAGAAGTGTTAAGCGAGATGGAGGGGAGAGGGGGGTGCTAATGCGCAAAATGAAAGTTCCATCTCACGAGAATATGCATCCTTTATCCAAGATATGGATTAGATTTGGTTCAGCGGTTACACAAATGAAGGTCTTCTAAGACCACAAATGAATCATTCCAAGCCAAAGAAGAACTAAGATGCACATTTTTTTCTCAGTGGTGGCAAGTTCTTTTTCTCGGGGCTCCACCCGACCGCTTAGGGCCGCAGCAGTGCTCCATTGGATACAACTTTATCGTACGTGCTGTCATTTGATTTTCGCTGGATTATTTAGATTGATTTGATTGTTTGGCTGAGTTTTATAGTTCAATGATTAAAAAAATTGAAATCCTATATATATATATATATATATATATATATATATATATATATATATATATATATATATATATATATATATATATATATATATATATATATATATATATATATATACATCAGTATTTCTGGTCACTTTGCCCACAGGGCAAGGCGAGCTTTTTGGCGGCCACCGTCGCAAAACCGTCGCAAAACGTCAAAACTGAGGTCGCCAGCGAGCGAAACTCGCAACGATTTCGAGGCGCTGGCGACGGTCGTTTTTGACGTTTGGCGACGGTTGTTGACCTTTGGCGCGAGCTTTTGCCCTGCGAGCCAGTGTGGCCAGATTACATTGGCAGATTTCGGCAGGAGCACTGTTGAGAACGCAACCATTTGAACTGAATCAATTATTTTAACGATCAATTTCGTTTTACCCTACTAGCAAAGATAATGAAAAAGTGTGCGAATTTTATAAATAATGTGTGTGGTTTGAGGCAAGATTGAGTGAAGCTATGAATTAAAATATGCTTTTGTTCGCAATAAAAGTGATAAAATATTTATAAATCAAGTTTGATGTGTTAAAGTTTTTCTTTTGATTCGGGTGCACCAAGTCCGTGTGAAGGGAAGCGCACAGCGTGCTAAGAAAGAAACGATCGAGAGGGGGTTTCAGTCCAGCGCAGCGCAACTCGCTGGAATCAAGTGGAATCCAGCTTCTTCCCAAGCGCCACAGATTAAGCTTAAACGACTGGAAAATTGAATATCCATATAAAAAAATGAAAGCTCCACAGCTTCATTGGTTTGATCAATAGATGGCGTATTACAACTCATTATTATATTGCTATCCTGTTCTTGCAATGTGTTTCGACAAGTTTCATCTTATCATGACCTATATAGCCTTCTAACTTTCTGAGCAAAAATCTATGTGAATGGTCGTGTGGTCAGATACGTGGGTATCAACACCAACGACCATAACTCAATTCTCACTTGCTTCAGTACTGGTGGTTTCCGTTGGAGTTTAGTAATTAAACAATTGTATCGCCGTTCTAGTTCTAGCGATGCATAACTTCAATGCGAAACCATACAACAGTACAGAGGAAATGAGAAAGCTCTCCTCCAAGCGATGAAGCTCAACTGGTTGGGGTATCCCACCAACAGAGAGCGCCACCAGCTTTTTTGCTATTTTTAGAATGAATGAGTCGTTTGCCGTCTGCTAAACGAAGTCTTTCTATATTCCGTTTAGGTAGAGAACTTGAGTCGTTTAGAAGCCGTTTAGTGGTCGTTTAGTGGATTTGTGGCACTTGGGAAATAATTCCAACTTGGCAACAATCACTTTTATTAACATTTATGGTGGCATGATTATGACAAAAACAGAAGTGGCTCCAAACGAACATCAATGATGTAACATTCTAAGGTCGGAAAAAAATCGGAGCCGAATGAATCCTTTACTCAGCGGCATGGAGATTGTCAAATTCGGTGGTACAACCGATGACTCCAACGGTTTCGAATGGCTCTAAACTGCTCTATTGGCTTCGAACGGCACCGAATGGAACTGTTGGTTTGATTTGGCCGGATTCGACGTCGGAATAGCTAAGATCGGAAATGGTTTTGAGCCGTGGATGCGATTCCGACAATCAATCACTAGTTGTTGCAAAGTTTCCTAGTGTGTGTATCAAGTTATTTTCAATCCTTTTTCGTTTGTAGACAGTTGACGCAAATCTATTTTTCCATACAGAATGTGCAATCGAGTGTGCATAAAATTATGCTGATATTCAGAATTTAATCGAAACATAATACGACTGAGCTTGCATTCGATTCAATGACTCTTAAGGGTCTCGATTGATATGTACGATTGTGTAGAATAAGTTTATGAGATGTTATGGGTACATTCATGTTAGTTTCGAAAAATATACCCAAAAAGGATTGTTCTTCTCTGGAAAATTTAATACACTTTGAAAAACAGTAGTAACAGATTTATGGTCTGCAGTGCTTTTAGTAATTCTCAAATATTCTCGCCTATATGATCCTATATTCGTTACTAATACCTGATGATTTCATGCCTACGACTATTTAACGAATTAGGTTACGAAATATAGAGAATGTTAGGTCGGTCTTTCATTTTTATTTCATTAACTTCATGTTATTGATAAACCAATAAACAAGGGTAAATTGTATAGTTGCTAGAACAGTATTTTTTATTCAGTATGTGCTTATTTCAAGATACACAAACAAACGCCATGATTTTAACGTATCCCAAGCTTCATAATTCATTCGATCCTACTAAAGCTTAGCGGAATTAATAACCAACTTATGGTTCGTCAACGAACTCGGCTACCATTTCCTCTACGATTTCGTCGATGTTCTTGGTTTTACCGGTGTTTCCGTTACAGCTGTCCTGCCCCAACATTTTGGCTTTCTTCGCCGACACGCTACTGTTATCATCGTCAATTATTTCGATTGAATGTTTCAAATTATTCTTTTCACTGTTGGATTTAGGTGCAGATAGCTCTACGTCAATTGGCACTTCCATCACATCATCATCCTCCTGTTCCTCATTCTGTGCTTGTCCCTGTTCCTCATCACTGTCCAGCACCGCCACCACAGCGGAATCACTCGTTTTTCCATCATCATTGTCATCATCATCGATTGGATGAATAGTGCCTGCATCATAACATTCTGTATCGTCGGGGATGTCGGCGATTGCGTTTGTCTTTTCCTTTACTGTATCATCTAGCGAGGACACGTTTACATGTTCTACCCATCCAACAGGTTCGTCCGTCATTTGCTGTTCTTCTTCGTCAATAAATGACTCGTCGCTTGCTTCTGTTACGGCTAGTGATTCGTTAATTTCACCTTCACTTTCGTATGCTGGTTCAACGGCCGGCTCGCTAGGAGCACTGGCAGCTTTTAACGGCGAAGTACCAGTTGCCGGTTCTGCGACTGATGGAATTATCACATCAGAGGAATCGTGCACTCCGTTGGTACCGTTCGTTACAACCACCTGCTTGACGGTGAACATCGCCAGCGGGTGATTGTCCTTGTTCGCTAATGCATCCTTAATGGCGGACTTGTCCGCAGGGAAGTACAGTGTTTCCTTCCAAGGATGTACCACCAGTTCCATCGTGCGGGCCAGTTCTGCAGCCACCGACCGAACGGTCGCACTGGAGTCCGTTGTTTGCAGCGTGTTGAAAATATAGCTAGCATATTGCAGCGGCGGTGGACAGTGGTGGTGTGGATTCACAATCAGAGCGGCAAAGGCACGGAGTAAAGCTACACGCACCTGGGCGTCGCCGTATAGCCCGGTTAGCTGGTGGTTGGTTACCAGAGTAAAACACAGCGGAACGATTTTCTCCTGCAATAGTTTATGAGTGACGGGTTTGATGAAACACCCGGCGGACTGCAACAGAGCGGTCAAACATGCCAAAGCAGCACGGCACAGTGGCTCGTTGCCATGATCAATGAACAGCTCCTTGTTTTCTGCCGTTGCACTACCACTAGAGTGATTCTGGTTAAGTGCGGTTGCTGCATTTTGCTCCTTCTGCAGCTTCCTCTTAGCTCTGGCCGACAATCGCTTGTTGCTGGTGGCACCCATCTTGAGCGTTACCTCGCTCTCGTACGGCGTAATGTCGCGCATTATCTGTTCCAGCAGGGCTTCGTTAACCATTTCGATGTTACTGCCGTACCGCATCTTTTCACACCACAGCTGTACGCTGTCGTAGATTTTCGTTCGCAAGCGGATGAATGATTTTTTCGCACCTTCCGAGTCGTGGCTGTTGCTCTGGGTCGCTCGGAGACACTTGGAGAACATCTCGCAAATCGTGTCACCAAACATCAGCATATTGGTGCCGAGGGCCAGCACTAGCCCGTCCAACACCTCCAACAGCCCGTAGTGCATGGACGGTAAAAACGCACCGAATGCAATGTTTTCCGCAATCGGATTTTTGCCCATCGCTTCACAGGATACGGACAGCCCACGAAGTACAAGATTTAACGCTTTAAACGGGGTGATTGGCTTCCCCACCGGGTACGCACCTACAATGGCTTGATCAAGAAAGGTAATTAGATTGCAAGCACGTATGGCGATCAAGTGCGCTTTACGGATAGGATTTCCGGTGGTTCTAATGTCAGGCAGCTTCAAACACTCAAGGTTTTCCTCCTCGTCAAACGTTTCCGGCGTGTGGGCAAAGATTTGATTCAACAGATCGTGTATCGTGTCAATCAGCTTCAGATAGTACTCTTCCCAAGTTTTCTTATGCAGCGAACCGTGCTGTCCTCCGCCTCGGATTTGTTGCAGCAGCAGCAAACAGTTGGCCGTACGGTTGACCACAAACCAATCGGTAGAATCGACCAGCGAGTAAAGGAACGTCTCGATGCGACTTTTCAACGGGCCACAAGCACCAGCATAATGCTGCATGGCCAGCTCGAGAAAGCTCAAAGCCGATGGGACCGCCGTCGGTTCTAGCTTGGGCCCAACGGATTCGAGGATTTTGGCCAGATTGCTGACAAACAGTTTGTGCAGCTCGGTCGAGCCCAGGGAGCGATGTAACAGCTGCTGAAGAAGTTTGTACACCAGCGGCAAGGTTTGCGTTGGGCCACGCTGGTCGCATACTTTTGTGCAAGTGTTCAGATAGAACTGAGCCTTTTCCTCGATCAGATCCAGCGGGCAGTCGGGCAGCAGGTGGATGAGAATTCTTAAACCACGATCGCGCGTTCTGGCACTGGCTAGCAAGGTGCCTAGTTTGGTGAATATTGTGTCTAGATCATTTTCAGGCTGTAAAGCACGAAATAAAAACGTACATGTAGTTAGAATTTTGCAATCTCTTCGCAATGCGACTACCTAATCGATGTTTCAACTTACGTCTGACCAAAACGATTGATGTTCATCTATATTGTTCAGAAAGGCGGTTAGCAAACCATCGTCACTGTCGAAATGGGTCCCGAATAGTTGCCCAACACCTTCCATCGTTTAAGGGGACGTATTACGAGACACGAAATACAATAAAGCAATCACTTTTATTAATTTGTATAGAATACACGTGCGCCGGCCTGAACGTAAACAATGAAGGCGTGGACAGTGCCGTTCAGGGTTGCCTAATAAGTTGATCTAATGTCATACTCAAATGTCTGCCTTGCACAGTGGGCTTGCATCATATTTTTTCAACGCTTTTTTTATAAAACGCAAAAAATCTTTTTTATTACTTTACAAGTATTACTAATATTTCCACGCTATTTTCTACGCCACTCCCTACACTAATCCTGTGCTGCACTTTCACTTCCAGGTATAGTTTGTTGACTGGAACTGAAAATGAATCGGTACCAGATCCGGACCCGGTTGAAGTATCGTTCCAAATCCACAACAGTTCCAGGTACTGGTTTAAGAAAATGTATTAAATCGGGAGCTATTTTTGGATCAGTGTAAGTTCATCATCAGATCCAGGACTGGTGTAAGTTCGTGATAGGTTCCAGGACCGGTATAAGTTTATGATAGGTTCTAGGACCGGGATGGGTTCATGATCGGTTCCAGGACCGGGATAGGATTATGTTCGATTCTTGGACCGGTATGGGTTCGATATGGGTTCAGTATATGCAGTTCTTGAAGAAAATAGGTAATTTATTTGTGTCAGGACCACTATGGGTTTGGATATGGTTTTAGATTTTAGATTTGTTCTTATGGGGTCGTCATAAGCACCTTATTTTAATTGCGTTGCGTGGTCATTAATTTCGGAGTACTCTTTAGAGTAAAGGAGATCTTTCAAATTTTGATGTGCAGCTCTGTAACCTTGCCACCTTGCAACCTACTATAAATTTAGCCATCAGCAACCATGTCGCCAAATTCGTAATTTGATTATTTTGATGTAAAAAAGCACTCTTTAAGGTGGGTAAAAGACGAGGCCTAGAATTTATTCCGAGAACTTGTTACATTCTCTACGCAAGTGTTGCAAACATAGGGTACTTTTTCGTTATTGTTGAGTGCAGTAAGTCTAGATAATTTAATTGTACTCCTTCGTCAACCGTGGTACTTTCTGATCCTAAGTCGCGCGAAACGTATCTCAAAGAAGCTGTCGTACATTCTAAACAATTCTTATGGCGCCAGCGATCCAGTTCGCTTAGTTTGTCAGCTCCTTCAGTTTGTCCTCCAGCTCGAACTTCCATCGCATGTAGGCCACCTTCATGCGATCCCACACGTTGTCGAACGAATCCATCGCGGGCCTCACATCCAGCAGGGCAAATTTGTACTTCTCGTCCACCATGCCACCGTCGTAGTAGTCAATGATGTAGCGCACATCCTTGCCACAGCGATCGATGATCCAGTCGTGTCGGTCGAATGGCAGCTCGTATCCCATCATGTTGCGAATCTTAGCCCGCGGGCTGTAATCGGTTGCCTTGCCGCCGAAGCTCTTCAGCCGCGGATTGCCACATTCGCGGGCGTGCAGCGCTTCCCACTTAAGTACCTCCTGCCAGGCCTGCTCATTGTTGGCGTTGTGTATCTTTATAATGTCGTCCATGTCTTTCTGAGCTATATCGTCCTTCTCCCAGCGCCAGCCCTTGCGCAGCATCGCATTCCAGAACATCTGCTGGCTTGGGTACACCCAAAACTCTTGCTTACCGTCGGTGGTCGCTTTCGGAATCGACGACACCTGGCGCTCGGTAGGCAGTGGGAACGGTTGGCCCGGGGCGGGATTTTGATTTGCCGGTGGCATCATGTTCAGCGGGTTCACTTCTGCTCCATCGTGCTTAATCGGGCATTCGGATACGAGCACTGGTTGTTCTTTGGGTTGCTGTTTTTGGTGCATCGGGCATTCGGGCGGAGGATTACCGGACATGGCTGCTTTATCGCCTAGCGGTGGATGTCCCTTCGGTAGTGCCGCATCTTCAACCTTTGTCAAGGTGCTGGGCACTATGTTCGAGGCAACCTTTTCAGCTGCAGACACCGTGTTTCCCATGGCTGGAAGGAAACAGTACAATAATGTAACTTTATGAAAATCTGGGCGTAAATTGCGCAGGTGACCGAATGGTAACACCGGTAGGGTTACATAATTCACTACGCATCAATCGAAGAATGGATATCTCTTCATTGTAATGTATACCTGTGGGATAGACTCACTGGACGATTTGCTGATCAAACTCGGCTTAGTTTTGTGGTAAGTTTGCTAAAATTTCTCAAGTTTTCGTAACTTTGCTTCTCAATGTGATTTGTGTTGTGACAGCTGAACGAGGAGCTGCCATCCCCGTACAACATGGCGAGGGTTTTTGACGTTCGGATATCGCTGCATCTCGCTCATTTTCTCTACCCTTCCTTTACATGCCGTCAGTGCTCGTTTCAAATAGTTCTTATGTACCCTTTCCCCCCACCCCATTTCACATCGAACGCTTCTTCCACATTTGTCCATACGCCTTTCGTTGTGTTGGTGACAATTTACGCGCATCACATATGTGTGTGTTCTCGCTCGTTCTGACATGCCATCTCTTTCGCGCGTATGGACGCGAGAAAAAACGTAAACAAACTTGGTGGTTGACTAAATTTAATGTGCGCAATTTTGTTCAATAATTTAAATCGGAGTCGATTACTGTTTAGTATTAATTCAATTAATTTGACGGGTTAGGGCCGTAGGAAACCTGCGCAGCGCATAGGACCTCAATTCAAAGAGGCACACGCAAAAATCAGCGCGAGGAAAGACCTGGATGAACCCAGATAACACATCTGACGGCTAGTAAGTGTGATAAAAAATGCTTGATCTTAAGCATTATATTAACAAGGCGTGGTATTTTGCATCTTGCAGATCATCATTTTGTCACAAATGCGTCATGTTGTACCGGGTACAGTGTACGCTTATTCTGATGTGTTAATTTGCTATTTTTAAGGCCACCACTTGAGACAGATTTTAGTGCACCAGTTTTGTAGGAGAATGGGAACCACAAACCACAAACATCGGTATACAGTCTGTTCCCGAGTTACGCGGTTTCTGCGTTGCGTATCTCCGAATCCGCGTAAGTCGAGAACCGTGTAACTCGAGAACAGACTGTATTCACACGCCCTCCTGCACCTGAATGCATATCGACGGGCAATTGAATACATCGATAGTACAATTAAATGAAGAACCGCCCTACCAGCATTAAACGGCTTTGAAGGCATTCAGAAGGCATTTAAGGCCTTAGGGCGGTGGCAACGCTAATCGGATGCAATTTTATCGGACGAGATTTATATGGGATTTGACAGATAACGTCGGACGACGAAATCGCACGTCCGACGTTATCTGTCAAATCCCATATAAATCACGTCCGATAAAATCGCATCCGATGAGCGTTGCCACCGCCCTTAGTCGCCTTAGAAGGCGAATAAAGATTTCAACCGAAACTTTCACGGATGTAACGGGTTCTCTTCGAAATCTTTCAACTTTTAGATTCAACGAGAGCAGATAGCTTGCCGCCATCTTAGCTTGTTTATATACTGGTTTTGTACCCTCACTAATGTAACTGCCAAATAGAGCAGTGACAACGCTTTTGATTCCGAACCGAGAAAGCGTGTATTCAAATCCTGATTTTTATGATCTTTTTTGTGTTTATTTCTTTTTAAATTAATATTTTCTTGCTATAATTAATACAAACAAAAGTTATGTGAAGCTAAATTAGAATAATATCTTTTGAAAACACATAATAATTACACTTTGTCCACCCTTCATTATCAGGATGGGAGAAATATGTATCTCATTTCTCCTTTTCTAATAAAAATTATCAAAATGAGTTTGATATATTAACACCTTTCAACGGGTTGGTCTTTAACAACCGAATAATGCCTACCAACCACCACCGAATCAGCAATTGCAATAGCGGAACATGTATGAGCAAGTGAAACGGCAGAGTGCAGATGCTAACATGGCACACACATGAAATGTAGGACCCCGTGGGGTCAATGAGGAGGGGAGGGGAGGTGATGGAGTGTATTTATTTTTTGGTCATTTAATTTTGCCCACCAACACAATCGCCAACCAGAGCGAGCTTTTTGACGGCTATCTTAACTCTCAAAAACCCTCGCTCGAAACGTCAAAAACCATCACAACGACTTACAAAAAGCTTCGCCAGCGAGGGAAAATCGCACCGATTAGGAACGTTGGCGAGCTCGCAGAAACCGGTTTTCCAGTTCTTGTTTTGAGCTTCGAGTTCAGTTGTTGCATGTTTTGGTACACGTCTGTCTTCGCACAGTTGTCGGGTTGGGGAAAATAGATTTTATCATTTTTGCACTTTACCAACGTAAAATTAAAAGATTCAGGAGACCGAGACAGTGAATTTCAATTTGATTTCAGCAATTGCTATGCTGCATACTTCCATCAACATGTTACAATTCATGATTGATACTGTTAATTATAGAAACGTTACGAACGTTACATATTGTAACGCTATCAATAACAGTGCAGCACGTGATTGTAGCAGTTTTTTTTTTCAAATTGTGTATGCTATGGATAATTGATTTTCGAAATATTAGTTTTCATAAGCAATTAATTTGTGTAACATGAATAAATCCTTTTCCGCGAGTATATTCCAAAAATATAACCAGTTTATTACAATTTTCAATTCAAGGCAAGAGACTCTGTATTCGAATTAGATGAACCAATAATAACGACCACTAATGCACAACAGGTAATCTGGAGACTTCATTGCCTGCACTTGTTGATGTTGCATTTACCATAATCTCATTTGATGAACCACGTTTTCCTGGGGTGCTTTCTCATGCCGGTGCTTATCGGTCGCTTGCACAGTAATGTAAGCGAGCGGAGAACGAAGCGCTGATACGCGTTATCGCCAAGCCAAACATCACTTCGATTGCAGCGATCTTGCCAACGCGTCTCGCACTTTATTTCATCTGTACACTGTACCGGTGTACCTACAGTCACGCTCCTCACAAGCCAGCCGTCCTAAAGCGAGGAGCTATTTTAAGCACTAGTACCGGCCATTTCGTTTGTCAGCCGATAGCAGTCAGGCCTCAGGATGTGTAACAGCCTGTTGTTCGCCAGATCCATCGATAAGGCTCGCGTCGCAATCAATCCGTTGGCCATTGTGTGGTGTTTACTTCGTCGAACGAACTAACCGATGGACTGCACTTGATTGTTGGCCGCGTATAGGCGCAACGGAAGATGCATACACGCTGCGTGAGATTGTGATCGCTGGGCGGAGTTTACAATGCAAATCCTCTTTCGAAATTAGTGAGCTTTACGATGAGTGGGATTAGGAATTTCCCAGCTGTGTGACTGTAGTTGCCATCCGTCATAGGAAACTTTTTTTTTATACGTGTTAGTATTAGCATCATTACTTTGCGTGATGATTTGCTCTAGATTATCATACGTTAGGTCATGTACAGTTTTGTCTTCTTGGTAACTGTAACGTTTGGTTCATGGAGATACAGGGAGACATAAATAAGGTTTAACACAGGTGGTGTAACATAATTTTCTTCACTTCCTTCTGCTCACTAAAAATGCCTCCCACAAGTACAAGAATGTTCATAATCGCACGTGTTTCTTTTTTTTTTGTTTACAACCGGCTAATACTCACGTGCAGTGCTCAGCACCAAACCTATCTACGGTGCAAAGAACAGCCGTATTTGAAAACGCACACCATTCGACACGCTGTCATCGTGAATGATGCTACCCCCACGGTGCCATCACGTTGATCGGCACATGGAAATCGGAGCATTTTCCACAAAACTACACCATGTGCTGGGTGTGGTTACGTCTGAACCTAATGCACACCACCATCACCACCAGTCGGTGCGACTGAATCAGACCAACGGTAGGCCAGGGCGGCAGTTTGAGTCATTTGCACATTCTAACGCACGCCGTACACGTGACCGAGAGTGTATACAAAATAAGCTGCATGGCGGTCAGCGACTTCCCCGGGTGAAGGTTTTGGCGTGCGAAAGGGGGCTTCTTCACTAGTGGTGGCACTGATACAAAGAACAAAGAAAATGCCTTCTGCTATTTACCGTAGCAATGGTAGAAAACGTAAACACTTCCTTACGAAACCGTGACAAAAGCCAGATTAGCGACATAACCACACGGCAGAGGGATTTCACTATTGCTCTTTGAGGGCGTACCAATTTATGATGTATGTGTTCGTTTACTTATGCTCATATTACCCAAATAGAAAGAGAGCAATGCTTATCTGAACGCTCGCACGAGAAATAAATACCTGTATTTGCATCTCTTTTTGCTGGTAGCATTTTATAAACCAGCTATACATGATTGCCCAATAAACTCATTTGTAGAAACGAACAAAACCATTGCGTAACCGGTCCATAAACTTGACCGGACTTGAGACGCTCACAATCGCAACGCTGGGATGCCCGGCCCAACTTACCATGGGGTACGTGGCTGATAAGGGATGGTAACGTGTGCACACGCAAGCTATTGATATGAGCCAGTACAAGCATATGTATGTTTGCCCGAGTTTCCCTATGCCATGGCCAATGGCATTAGGTTAGTGGCGACAATTTAAACCATTTGAACGGCATGTTTTATCAAATTTCTTCTAGCAATTAGGTCTTGATAATGCGCAATTTTCTACCTTGGTGGGTTGATAAATTAACTTTTCATAATGGAGCTAGCAGAGAGAAGTGTGGAAAAGAAATTGCGGGTATGTGAATATCTATTTTTTGCAGCATAATTCCAAATCAGGTTATGTTTATGGCATGGCAGTAAGTTGTAACATTTGCGCTCCCACGTATGTGAAAACATGCAAATGAACTTAAACCATCGAATTGGCTAGAAAACTAAACTAAATGTCTACACTTACGTTACATTTGAGTGTATTGGTTACGGGCTTCATTATGGAGACGCATGGTACCGCGAAGAGGCCAAACGTGACGTGGGAAGAAGAAGTGAACCTCAAATCGATAAGCACACCGCACGGCACAATGATCGTGTGTTGTGCGTCATGTCGCCCGAAGCTTAAAGGGCTTGTGTAGTGTTTTGCAAACAGGGCTCCGTATCTCGTGACCAGCCGGGAGCAGCTCCTTGGCTCGTGAACAGAAATCAGCTATAACGGTGGCGATAAGACTCCGGTGCCAGGTAACAACGCGCGCTCACACACCCACCCCAGCGGAGACCTTCACGAAGGTCACGTTTGGTGGGCAGAAACTTTAAAATTCGCGTGAATACTGATATCACCCTGCCTTGAGTCGAAGCTTTACAGGTTGACAGATAATGAAAAAAAAAAAAACGTCGAAGCATTCGGGTTGCGTGGTGGAAATCTAACGGAAGCGACTGATAAGCGACACAAACATATAAATGATTGTGGAATTGGTAGGTTAGAAAAAACAAGCCACCCACAATATTTTTTTGCAATTGAAAGGACCTCTAGAGAGAGAGAGACAGGGAGAGAAGAAAACGAGAGCTCAAGATGATTGTACTATAACTTCTGGTGTGTACTATATAGTGGTATATTGTACTATATAGTGGTCAAATAACTTGAGTTGACTGTCAAACAGTAAAAAAACTGGTGTGATATTGTTCTGCCAAAACTTATTTCCCAAGGCTATCGCTGTTAAGTACGTTGGCGCTAGAGATATTGGATGAATCCAATCCATTCCTCTTCAAAGAGGGAATCTCGGTTGTCACGGCAGCATTGCAAGAGGCAAGGCAACAAATAGTATCCAACTTCAAGCTGACTAACCAGCGCCCGGTGTCGTGCAGTGTCGTCTACCCCGTGTTGACGTCACGTGCACGTGGCAGCGCACAAGGTACCGGTCGGTTGGGCAGCGTGTAACGCCACGCAATAGCTACCACACTGTAGGACGCCATCCACTTCCTTCAGGTTGACATTTGGCATTTGGAAAAATCGTTAGACACAAAGGCACACATTTGCTGCATCGTGACCAGCCGTGCTTCTGAAGCTTAAGCAAAAGGGACTCTGACTGTTTGTTGCTTTTTGCTGAATACAGGCTTTGCGCTAAAACCGAATATTTTAATCCACTAAATGAAAACGTTACCGATGGCCCGGTTCGATGAGTTCCAGCCACCAACGTATACTCAACGACATAGACATCGGCAGCGGCGAATTATTTAATGGAACGTGGAGTTGCACGTGGAGTGTGTCTCATAACACCGGTAACATTAGACGGGCACCATTCCCTCTGTCCCTAGCACTCTCTCTATCTCTCTCTATCTCTCACTCTCTCGCTATGTGGGTCCACAGAATATGTTAGTGTTTGTCCTCGTGTGCACTTAGAATCCCGCCCGCCATCGATGCGTTGGGCTGGGCACACTAAGCTGCTAAGCCATCGCCAACCGGCCGCCCGTACGTAGGATACGTTACGTAAAGCTGAACCTCTCTGATCGCTATCGAACTGTTGGCACAACTGTTGGGACGATGGACCTAGGAGGGAACGAGAATATACGAGAAATCGAACTAGCATATGAAAGTGTATGGTTTAATACATTTTTCTCCCACTTACCCTCCCTGTGTTTGGGGTGCGAACATTAGCGTGACGGATAATTAGTGTAATGTTATTCACCTGCCCTGCCAGCACCTTGCCGACCCTCTCGCAGTGTACATTGTTAATCCTTGGGGAGGGATGGTAGGTTACTTTTATCGATCATATCGTCCCAGTGATGATCAAAGTACCAGTACCTGTGTTTGAAACAATTTTCTAGAACTGTCTGTGTACAGTGAACGCCAAGTGGATCGTGTGATCGTGTGATTGAAAGCGATGACGCGTACTCACAGGCCCACTTCTGAGACATCTTGAGCCAGGGGCAGAGATTGCGGTCGCACTAGAACTAATCAGAGACCCCCTTCGGGTTCGAGCTGCTGATAGCCTTTGCAAAATGGCCGCTGCGCGCCACTTTAGCCGAATTTGTGTGAGGTTATCTCGCCGGCTGTGTGTCGAGCAGCAAAATAAAACGATACGCGCACTTGAAGATAGTCGCTCGCTGCGTGTGTCCATTCCTGCGGGTGAAGTTGGCAACGGTGCTGCTGCTTGCGGCATTTGTGGCGATTAATAGTCGGCTGCGCATTTGTTTGCTCGCGCGTTGGGTACGCCTTGGTACACATGGAGTTGAAGTTTTATTCAGTTTTGTGGTTAACGGTTTCCTTTGCGGGTGCTTCTGAAGGAAATTGTTTAATTGTATTGTTTTGTACAAAATAATTTTGCCTCGTAGTGATTAGGCATTGCATTACCGCTAGCTTCAATTATCAGAAACTTGGCATTTGTCGCAAACTCTTTGCCGCCAGAAAACCGTTGATCTACGGCTGTTTGATTTTGTTAGCCGCTCGAGGGAGATTGGCATTTTGCACGAGCTCCTTCCAACCGAAGACACCCTCAACGTTACAGCTCGTTCAGGCGCTCGCGGTACCGGTAGGAAACCACTTTTTAACACAACCGGGAAGGTAAATGACATTCCGTGACATTGAAAGAAACGTGTTTGGCGAACGGCACCGCGATTGCTGTAGCTGTTTTGTTTCTCCTGCTTTTTTTTCGCTTCGTTTCGGTTTATAACCCCCTCTCCCATGGGGTAGGATCGGCTGAAACTCACCCAACAGCACCACAATGAAGCCGAACGCACGATCAGCTCGCGTCGCGTACACGTGCTTGGCTGGGACTACGAAGTGTCTGGGTTGTTGCTGTTGTTTTTCGGTTTTTTTACTGCCCCATGTCGTCCATGCTTCCTACCCATCATGTTTCGCTTTGTTGTGAAGTGCGGGCCACAGTTTCCTTGTTTTTCGCCCCTTCACGTTCGCCGGTCGACAACAGACAACCGTCCGCAGGGAACGCGCCTCCATCAAGATCCTGGTTGCAGAAAACAGGGCGAGCACAACATCGCTTCGCTCCAAATATCCAATCCGGTTCTGTTAGGTGATTACAATACATGCATTTATTTACAGGTAGAAGCTATTAAAAGTTACCTAAATCGATCAAATCCACTCCTATCCGAGATGTCAAACCCAAAATGTCTCAAGTGTAACACAAACGAGCTGTTCGAGTAGTTACTTCATGGCTGGTGCACCTGTCGGCACCACGATGGAGGAGCACGTTTTCGCTGCCGGTGCGCAATTTCAAATGTCAAACGTGCGCCACTTCCTCTTCCCCGCCTACGGTTAGTGCAATGTGCAAGATGGTTTTACGGGGCAACATCTTCGTTGGTAAAATTGACGGTGTGCCGACTGGGTGCTCCCGGGCAGCTCCCTCACTCTCTTATCATCCACCCGCGGTCGCGTAATCCATCGCCGAGTCAGAGAGCCTGAGAACCCGTCGGGCCAATCACGCGGGCACGTGATAGGGCCGGCCACAGGGGTTGGGAAACGTTACACTCCACAAGGGACACGAACGTGATATTCGATCCGGTTGAGGAAGGTTCTTCTGTTTACCCTTCATGTTCAACCCTAACCCATCGACACGGCATCGGTAACGGTGCGCGTTATCGGTCGTTCAATCGGTCGTTTGTTGATGCTCTGCCGTGTTCTAGTGCTTGTGTGCTGCACCCGCAACCATATTTGACGAAACACGAAAGTGAAATACATCTCATCTAGTGTTAGGGGGAAAAAACGCATCACTAAAACAAATACCAAGCTGGCTGGGTGCACGATTGATGCGGTCAGTTCGGAACGAAATCCGCACAAAGCGTCGATAAGATAGCGCTTGGCCGGGGGCTTTTCAGGTGCGCTGCATGATTGAGCGGCGATTAAAGCAAGTGGTTGATGAAACATATCACATCAAAATAAGTAAATCAAATACCGGCAGGAGAAACACAGAAATATAAAACCAGCCAGAGCGTCATTACCATACTGCGTGCGGAACAAAGGATCATCAATCACATTACCGCGTTTGATCAGGTGATATCAACCGGGCTGGACAGACACAGACAGTGGAATGCATCCAACGCTAACGGGGCGCGGAATTAATTCGCTGACTCACCGGACACCAGACTGCGACCGACGATAGCGATGGACGGTGTGTTAGAGAGTGTTTGTCTACTTCTTTGTGTGCTGCAAAAATCCCGTGACACACCACGAGGAAACTGTGTGCAGTATTGCCACGTGCAAGCACGTGGTTCGCTCACCTCCATGGTTCCGAAAGAAAAAAGTTCAACCAGCAATTCGGTATCTTGTGGAATTTCATTCAAGATTATGATTAAATATCCACATTTAGACGGTGTAGGGTTTGCAACAGTGAGGCACATTGAGGCTTCCACCATACGCCCTATAATCAAGCTCCCACGCACAGTAAACCCAGAACCATGCAACGTTACCGTTGACCTTTTACCGCGGTATCTTACTTTGCTACCACATAACCACCCGGCGCAGGTGGCCTCGGAAGCGTGTCCACGTGATCGCGTGCAAACGGTGGCGAGACGCGGGGCCAGCGCAGCAAAAGCATTCCGCTTTGCCGCATTTCGTTTCCGCCTGCCAGAAACGTACGCGAAACATATGGAGCGCGATGAAACACCCTTTTTGTTTCCGTTGGCTAGACAGGCCGAGGACGAGTGAGTGCATTCCGGGGCGAGATTCGGTGTTCCTGCAGTTCTCGTTCTTCGCCGCCAGCCAAACCATCATATCCCCCTCCCCCCTTCCTCTACTCCGACCGCCTAGTGGAGCGGCCGCTATGGCGTGACACGCGGTCACACGCGAGGAATGAATGATTTCGCACTACCCAGTTGGTATGCCTACCCTACTCAGTAGCAGTGAACGATCGGCTGCGACCATAGTGTGGGTTGTTGGGTGAAACGTGATCGTGTGTGTGTGTGTGTGGAAGGAGCAGCGGTGGGAACGGAGGAAACGGATGTCGGATGGGTGCAAAGTCACGTTATTTTCCACACGGTGCCACAGCAAATAGGTACCCCCTCCCTAGCACGTTTTTGCTGCCATTGGGAAAAGGCTAGTGGGTGGGAGATAGAGGGAGGGGAAAGGGTCCGCACTACCACATTTGCGGATCTTTATCAGCCTCACTCATGCCGGTAAGCCGCGTTAATGTGCGGGGCTGAGAGACTGCGAAGAGAGGCAATAGACAAGACGAGCAAGGGCAGGGTTTGAACGAAACTGTTTCAATTGTTAGAATCAACGTTTGGAAGGAATAGAAAAAACCATGTACTCTGGAAGAAAAAGGTTAGATTGAAAATTTTTAGACTATTAAGAAATGTTTATTTATGTCAGCAAAAATCCGTTATTATTACGTTGCTATGTGTCATACTGTAGTAACGAAGGAACATCACATCTTTTTTTGGAAAGTGTTTTCTTTTAACTAACGGTGCATAATACAGGCGTATCAGTAAATGTGGTGGTTGTCATATATTGCAAATACAAACATTTTTTTACAATCAATTCTTTTACATGAACAAAACAGAAATTTTGTGAAAGCAATAATTATAAAATCATGATTTGCTCACACGGTGAAATGTATCTAGTTTTTTTTTCTGTTAATCCCAAATCAGATCATGCAACTTTGCATTGAAATAGTACATAAAAACTACCTATGAAATCATGTTAAAATCATGAACTATCTGAATTGTCTTCTGTTAGAAAATGAGATAATTGAAAAAATGATACAACAAAGAGGTGAAAATTCAAACAGGGGTTTCAATAATTAAAAAGTCTAATTATAATAATCTAATAAATAAAAACAAATTTGATTTATTATTATTGATACGAAGATAAAGGCAGTTGTGATTTTGACAGAGGGCGAATCGAACGGCCGACAGGGGCCCCGTCGATATGGGAGAGATTTGGGAGATCGTCTCATTACCCTCCACCTCGGTCACCATGTACAGCGGGGCTTCAACTCTTCCTACCACTCAGGACCCCCGAAACTCACTGGAAAAATTGCTTATAGCATAACTAAAACCTCTGAATAAACGGCAATAAATTCATGGTACACTAATAATCATTTTCTAATCTCATGGCAAACAAGACACAAATTAAAGCGATTTTAAACATTTTTATCATTTTTATGAAGGGAATACAATAACATGATGTTTGACATATGCTAAACATATGTATGTCTTGTTTATCAAACGGAAATAATCATAAATCAAAATTTACAGAAAACCTATGTTGTGTTGCATTGTCAATCGAGATAATAAAAAGTTGTACATTAAAAATTCAATGTTCAGATCAAAGTCGTAATAAAAACAAATACATAAATAAATGAATAAGATTTAAATTGGTCATTACAACTACAAAACATTCGATCTACTAACCCTGCAACCGAGCGGGAGCGTGAGTGAGAGCGGAATTCCTTCTCGCATTCTTTACATCGCTGTATACGCATCACAGCCGTGTGTCGGAAATAGCGAATGAGTGAGCGAGAGAGCGATGGGGCAAACGTGTACTCACGGGGCTGTGTAAGCGCTTGCGTATTTACGTGTGTGTGTGTGCGGGTGGAGAGTATTTTAACAATGACAGTCGCGAGCGCCCGCCTCTTTTCGACATTCATCCGCAGCTTCTGGCGTAGTACACGTGGTGTGCGCAGCAAAACTTCCACTGACCAGTCCGCGACCGCTAGTAGCGTTTCTGTCTTTGCCGTTCCCTGTGCCTTTACCGCAGATAGTTGGCCGGATGTCCGATGTGTGTAATGTGCGCTGAGTGAAGAGGAAAAATACCCTGCAACCGTTTCGCTTACAGGCCGCTTTGCCGGTGTGATTTTGTGCTGCAGATGCACCATCAGTGCAAGTCTGCCTAATGATCAAATCAGTGTACTGAAAGTAAGGCGTGTGGGTGTTTTGTTGAAAATTAAAAAAATAATTGCAGTGAGAGTATGTGTTGAAGACCAGCCGTATCTAAATGTGTGCAGTGTGCGTCTAAGCGAGTGTGGTGTGTAGGCATTTGGTGCAAGCTACAATTCCGGTATCGCAGATCTCGACGAAAGTGCATTTGGAGGTTTTTTCGGAGGCAGCAATTGAGTTCTAAAACTTGCACAGTAGCGCACAACGAGTACGTGAGAGCTGCAGGGGAGCAAAAAGTGTACCATTCCATGTGGATGTGATTATTGATTTAAAGCAAAACAGCGAAGCAATCACACGTGTCGACAAGTGAGAGTCTATTTTCGTCCGATCAGCAAGAAGCCAGACGATTCTGTGGTAGTGTATGTGTGTGTTTGTGTGTGCAAGTTTGTTCATTTGTGTGGTTGCCGTACAGTGCCAGGAAGCGTTGTTCGCGGGAGAGTAAATAGCAGAAAATCAATCAAAAAGAGCCGCCAGTTTAGAGCGAGGAACATAGCCAGTGTCGCCATAGTTGGTGAAAAATCAGTGAAATTCCGAACCCACCTGTGAAGTCCTGTGCTGGACAGGAAGTTCCGGTTGGGTAGGCGTGAGCGAAAGTGAGAGCGAGAAAGAGTCACTCAAAAGGCAGAAGGGCAGGCAACGCTGACCCAATCCTTTTTAGCGATCGACTCAACGTCCCCGAAAACCGTCTTCATGTATAAGTTCTTCGTGAATTCCAGTGTTAAGTACATAATCAAGTAGAAGCGACTGTTCAATTGCGCGAGAGGCTGTGTGTGTGAGAGAGAGTGTGCAACAGGAAGTGGAGTAAAGGTCAAATCAAAGGAAAAGCTCACCCTTCTGTGTACAGCAGAAAAGGCTCGTGTGAGACGCACGTGCTAGTTTTCCCTAGAGAGAAAGAGAGAACACTCTCCCACCCCAACTGGACACAGCTGCGTGTACCGCCACGCAACACTTTCCATTTTTCTTCCATTTTCCATTCCGACCGTACCCTCCACAACGGATTTCATGTGTAAAGCGGCAGTGACCGGGAAGAATACGCTCCTGCTCGATAACAACAAACGTGTCCGTTCGTTTTTCCGCAAACCGCGCTACACGCACTTCTGCTCCGTCTGGTACATCATAGAGGGACGGTCCGGCACGAGGAAAACACCGCACGACCCGTTTGTCTGTATCGCTCGCACTACCACCCGGTCCAGCAGCATCCGTGAAAGCCCGTAGAAGCTGACTCCGGCCACCACCGCCCTGTTTAGAACCTGAAGCAATTGCCTCCCAGCCCTCGTTCAGCACTCGTTCAGTGCAGTTCAGGATTCCGCCAGTACGCGCCTGTACCGACCCGACGAGTGACTTCGAGTCGCAATACGCCTAGAGACGGTCTCTGGTTTTGTGGTAGCGGGTAATACACGCAGTAGAAGCAAGTGTCCCAAGCTGTTCTGAAGTTTTCGTGAAAAAAAACAACAAACAAACAAACGGACGTCTAAGGTGGTGTTGGCCAACAGCTGTGCCAGCGGACCTTTCCAGTAAAGTGTGAACTTTACATAAACAGAACAGAAATCTAACAAAAAAAAAGAAAAAAGCAGCATAGTACCAGGGCGTGCGATCAAGGTGCGAAAAGTGCAGTGCTAAGTTGGTGGCAGCAAGTGCGATCACTTTTTCCCGTATTCGTAACGTTCGAGAAGTTGCAGCGCAAAGCGGAACCAAAGAGCACCATGGAAGCGTACTGGGAAGCAGCGAATGGTCATGCACCGCATTCTTTGAAATACGAGAGGTAAGTCACACACACTCGCCGAAGGCTACTGCTGCGGATGATCTGTGCGGGATAGACAAGACAAGAAGTCACAGCGCGATGCTGCGAGGTCCGACTGGTGCCTCGGCAGTGTCTAGCGAGCGCTGCGGAGAAATGTGCGGGAAGTGCGGTTCGTGTACTAAATAAATAGCGCGCAGCATATCGAAGAAGCTCGCCCGCCCGGTCCGGGGGTCCGTTGCACGGTAAATTCTTGACCTCTGTCAAGGTTGCTCCTTTACTATTAGCGGGAGACGGGACGGGACCGGACGCGAGTATGGTTTGCTGGCCTGTTGAACATTGGACCGGTTTTGTGCCGCGAGGATCGAATGTGCTGACACAGAGCCGACGCACCGCACCTCAACAAGCCCGTGGCGTGTCGCACGTCCTCTGTGTTCCGTTGGTGCGCTTACGGTGTGCGTTGTATTTTTACCGATTTGATACTCGATTTTAAACTGCGCGAACCAGCTAACCGAAGGCGTTTTATCGCGAACCGTGCATTAGTTCTACAATGCTAATGGAGAACTGGGAAAGTTCGATACTTGTGCGCACCCAGCCACACATAGATACGCCACAACAAACAAGAAGTAAAAAAAAGCATTGGTTCGGAAAGAACGGTTCGGGCCGTATTGCTTCATCATTGGTTGTTTAATTTGCATGAAATTTAGAACAAACTTAATGGCCTACCTGTTCCTTGATATACAGGAAATTAAAACGTTTCGTGTTTAACAAGTACACCATTTATTGACGACGTTATTGATGACTTATTTGTGGTGCAGCAGGCAACAATCCCTATACCCTTCCCGAACGCGCGGCAAGTGGTCACGTGTAAGTGGAGAAGGGATTTAACAGTACCGACGACCACCGACGACACACCGATGGCCTCGTCCACTTCCCTGTTTGCAAAATCAACAGCAAAAAGCACCACCCTGCTAGGTGCTAATCGTGTACCGTGTACCGATGAGCAAAAGCCCTCTTGACTCGCCTGACGTCAGGTTGTTGGCCGGGTGGTTTTTCTGCCTCTTTGGTGTTTAAGCCAGCGCTCGCCCTCAGGCCCAGGCGTCAAGTGGCCCCGGAGGAATGTGGTCCTAATGCAAACAAATAGAGAGATGCCCGTCGATAACAAAATGAGGCTCTTTGTTGTGCCTTTTCGCCCACCCTGTGCTGATGTGTCTAGCTGATGATGTCTTGCAGGGTTTGGGGTAGCAAACTCTGGCAAACTGCTTCAAAGAGCTAACTCAAAACGTACCTCGTCCACCAGCTCGCTTTAGTACCGGGTGCTCGCCATCGGTGCTCGCGGCAAGTTACCGCGGCTGGCTTATCAACAATGGGACGGAGCTGTCTGTGTCGTAGTTCGGTTTCGGTGTATGTTGTGGTAGATAACAGTCCGGGGTCTCGGTGTGCGTACGACCGACGAGCGAACGCACACAAAGCCAGAGCGGACCGTCGGAAACGTGGCCAACGCTAACCGCGACCCGCTGACCCCTGTGCAGGTGTCGCCCTGGTACACCCGAACTCCATTTCCGCTCGCGATAGTGATCCAGTTCGGTCACGTAGGCTGTCACAAGTGGAAGGCTAGAAATTCAGCTGGTTTTGGGTTTAGGACTTTGCTTGGTAAAATGAACGATTTTAGTTGTTGGGGTTGTTAATACATGCGGTTTGATCTGTGGTTTGAAGCTACGAGGGGTAGCGGTGTGTTGTACAAGGAAGAAAAGAAGAAATTACAATGTTTACAATGGTATGCAACAACATGGCAAACGCAAAACCTCAATCCCCGAGCCAGTTTATCGGTTGTCCAGTGCTGTGGATGGAAAGACCTAGAGCTTGGCCTACAAGTTGTTGGCTGCTGCTGGTTGTTGTTGACACGATGCTATTTCTGGCACTGATAAGAGTTCATTCGCTAACCGTCTGGGCGGGTGAAAAAGGTTGCGAAGAAAGAGAGCCAAGAAACAACAACAATGCATGCCTTTCTCGTCTCAATAATCATAATAGCATACAAACACACACACATGGACACCAACAAATTGTGATAGAAATTGTTATCACGTGTGGCACACGGGTGCGAGGCAGCACACATACATTTACAAGATGGCCAACCATCGAGGGGGTGCGATGTCTGGTGTGTGTTAACTGGTCCGGGCAAAAGGGCGTATGTGCCGCTGCCACCCAGTGCATCGGCCGTGGCCCGAGTCCCGTGCCAGACAAGTGGCGCTGTGTGCGTGTGCGCGGGAAGAGAGGAGCGCCTGTCTGGCGTCCGCGCTGTGTCAGGTGATCCAGACCCGGCCCGAGTCGAGTGCCTGCTGTGTGATGGGTCCAATCATGGAGCAATGAGTAGCACTTGTTTACGGGTCCGCACATCATCTAGCTGTTGTGGAGTGCATAAAGCTGTTGACGTCCAACAGCGAGAGATTGTGTGAGGATGTCGCTGCGAAGCGTAATTTCTAAGAGCTCAAGAGCCTCTAGAGTGACGCAGCTTGACCGTATTACAAAGATCTTTGAGGTGTTTAACCTCACGAGGAAGAAGCATTCAAATAAAATTGAAACAATCGTCACCGGTAAACGTAATCCTTAACGTGCCAAACATTGGAAAAAGATCACCCTCATGAAACTAATTCCTGAAGGGTTTAGCGAAATTGAAACGTTGCTCCAGAATCACCTGGCTAACATCTTCAAGCCCAATTGAAGGATACAGTTATTCCGTTCACCAGCGCGGCGACTACTGTGTGCGTGGCACACATCGCAATTCCGCTGATTACGGCACACGCAAAACGGCAAGTAAAGGCCAGTGGCGAGCGGCAAACAACGCCTCCCACCTCCCCTCTCCGTCGTAATCAGGCAAAGCGAGATCTTCCTCGAGAGCAAATTGGCTTGTTGCTGTTGCCTGCTGCCATCGTCGCGTTAACACCCCGCGCGCGATCACGTGATCAACGCGCATGACTCAGCCCGCCCGTTGATATGGCCGTGGTAGGACGCGCGGCAACACGTTGCAAACTGGCTGGGAGCGGGGGGTGCAGCGTCCCGTTAGTTTTCTGCTGGGACAGGAAAATCCTACGTCGCAAAATACCCTTTCCAACGCCCTGAACCGATGTGCTAATGTAGTTGCAGGAAATTTCGCATTTACGCATCAAACATTTATTTGGGAGGGGGAACGACATCGGAGTGAGGCAACTTCGCGCTTACGGGTGCTTATCATTGTGAAAAAGGGGAAGCACTTGCTAGCGAGCAAGAAAGAATGGCGGATAGGCTTTGGCGATAAAGCATGCAAACCCCTGACTGGTTCGCCGCCCCGTCTCACGTGTTCCAGTTGCTAGATAATGCCGCGAATCGCGTCAATCAATCGATAAACGCGGGGCGAGTATATGTCTGGGACGGGTTTAACAACAAAAGAAAAAAGAAAACTACACTGATGAACTGTTTTGATGCAATGCTTTTGATACGCTGATAAGAACCAACCGGAAATGTACGGTGCTGACTGTGTATGTGTGTGTGATTTGCTTATATCTTGGTCGCTTATCTGGTTCACCGCAACGATCCCTGGTGGAATGTTGTGGTTCAGTTGCAAAATCGTTCCTTTTAGGTTCATGTTTCAAAATCCGTGCTAATTGCAGACGCTGACCTTACCGACTTACCAATATATTTGCAAGTGCTTCCGAAACGCCTCAGATGTAACGAAATATCGCATCTTTTAAATTAATTTCGCTCGGCATTAAAGTGGCAGCAATGATCCGGCTCGGAAAGCTACAGCTGACTTGAGCCGTGCGAACACAAGTAGCTGATCTTGATCAACACATGATGTGCTATATTTAAAAGCAGGATGCTATTTTTGCACGCATTTGCGCCCGATCGAGCATAAAGTGCGTGGGCGGGGCAGGGTGAACATTGTGGGATGTGTATATTTGTGTTTTCCCTTCACCGTAAAAACCCAAATTCCTCGTCCCGCGCCAGCCAGACCAACACACACACACACTCGATTCGGACAGAAGGAGCGCCAGTTGGACAGATGGGTTGGGTGCTCGGATGGCGTGAGATTTATTCATCTGTTTTCGTCGAATGCTCTCGACGTTTTGCTGCCGCTGCTGCCGGTTTCGACATCGCGTAAACGTAGAATGTCCTACCAACGGAAAACCACTGCATGAATGACCACTTGGTAAACGCATTGCGCATGGTGGTGTATCGTAAATACAGCGGGAATCGATTTGTGCACAAGATAGTGGTTTCTGCTCCGATTAGTTCGTCACCGCGGAGGTGAACCGTACCGTTCGTCCTTTAATTTAGCTTTAATTTAGCAGCTTTAATTTGACAGTTAGCAGCAAAAAAAAAGAAGCTCCCAAAATTATTGGTCACTCGACGGGATGGGAAGATGCAACCGAAATGCTTCGAGCTGCGTTGTTGCCGACAATGCTTAGCAACAGCATTACGATGCGAAACTTATCGCACAACGCGCAGCCACAAACAGCCAACCGAAATCAAACAAAACAAAACAAATGTGCGCGTGTTGTCCACTGGGTGGTTGTCGTGTACCAAATTCTACTTCCCTCCTACTCCTCTCCCGCACCCCCCAAATAACATGAGTAAGCATAAAAAAAGGTAGACAAGCATTATCACGAACTGCTTCTTAGCGCTTGCGTGTATTCCTATTTTGGACGCCGAGTCCGAGCCGATGGGGTTCTGGATCGCCGAGAACTGGACTGGATGAAGATGACATTACGACCCAGCTACGCCTGTGAAAGGGACGCGATCTTTACGTCATGCACGGCAAGGGTCACCGAGGTCTGCACCGGCGGGGGTCCCGGTCGTACGATGATGGAATTTGCGAACCGAAACCAAACTCGCGCACCAGTTGAATCTCCTAGAACTCGCGCATTTCCAGCTGGTACGGAAAGTCCGTTTCTTTTCGACTGCCAACAGAGGTCAACGCTGATAGCAATGCTGACGAAGATGACGAGCATGTTTTGTTTTTCCTCACAGCTTTTTTCCTTCTACCGTTGGTGACATACGCCATTGCTTTGGCCATTGCAAGTGTGGCGAAGAAGTTACATTTGTTTGTTTGACCATCATTCGATTCAGGTGGTTGGCTGCATCGGCGTAACGATCGGCTTGGCACTCCAAGCGCAACGACACTTTATTTATAGTCATGTTTTGAGCAACTCATTTTACCAAGTTGTTTTTTTTATCACGATCATGTATAATTTTGCGTGCGTTTATTTTTAGCAATGCGCTTGTAGTGACTTTGCCCCGAAACAAACAAAAACAAGCGCTTCAAGAAATTTTGATAACGAATATTTGAAACGATGACAGATTTGTCTTGTTTTTGCACCCTGGTGTAAATTAGCTAACTATCAAATTGTCAAACTTACATTAAAAAAGGGTCAAGGTGGACTGTTTTAGCAAAGCAGCAGGAACCATTTTTGCTTCAAAAAAAGGAGCAAGAAAATAGTTTTCCCCCGAGTGCCGGTCAGCTTACCACGGCTGCGCCGCACAGCATAAAACACATCCGGCACGGCATGGTGCTAGGGCCGCATGCCGTTCGTGTGCACACTATTTGCGTCACGTTTCCGTCACGCGATGTGCTGCGCGTCAAGGTGTGGTGGGTGGTTTATTTTCCACCACTTTAAAAATACAACAGCTACCAACCCGATGCCGTGGGGGATTTCCCTGGAATCCTTCGGGCAGGAAGGAAAGCTGCTGCTATCTTTATCCTTGTTCGCTGGTCAGTGCGGCACGCTGTGTTAGGCTGTAAACGATAACATGCCAACGCGGTGACGCTATTGCTGATGGGTTATAAATACTTTTGTTCAACACATCGCTATTAATGTTTTATTACTTGGTAAACCGTACTAAGCGTTTGATTGCTGGCAAATGGCTAGGTTGCAGCAGGAATACTTGAAGTATCGTTTTTTTCTTTTCCTGCTGGTATGCAAGACATAGCCGCGATGTCTTTAGTGTGCTTGAGCAGCTGGTAGAGCGCATCATTGAAGGAAATATTCCCAAATATTGAATGTCTTCATTCGTCTGGACATTTTTCCGAATGACTGCGTCTATGGTGCTTAGCATCATTGACTCATTAGCTACTTTCAATAATTAATGAAAATGTCCTCCTTTGAGGAGTCTAACTCAATTAAGTATATCAAAGTTCTAAAATGAATAATGCTTTTGTAGACTGCCACTGAAAGTGCCGCTACTATTAGCGTCCGACATGAACTTTTCAATCCTGCACCAATTTAGTGCCTCTATCTAACCGATCGCACTCAACCCCCATCCGCTCGCTAGAGCCTCCAACAGACCGGTTGTTGCCGTTGCCGCTGCCTGTTGCCAAGTGAACCGATCGCGCCCCAACCCTTCGCGCACGGTGGACGCAGGCTTTGGGGAGGCGGGTGTTAGGTGAAAAAATTTCCGTCACGTGTACCGGCATGTGTGTGAGCGAGCGGCTCGCTGCGTCCGCTCGGTGTGGTGGGTTTGTGCCGCCGCTTTCCCGACAGCAAATTATAGTCTGGGTCATACGTTTTTCCAGCCTTCAACTCCGTAACCTCGTAACCGTTACTGGCACGCCGCACAACAGCAACAACAGCAAACAGCAAAACCTATCGCTGTTCAACAGCAACACACACCCAGGCAAAATCGTTCGCCGGAAAAGCCGATTATGCTTCCGCAGTTGCGATGGAGACTGCTATTAGGTTGCTGCGGCAGCAGACTTGAAGCGTTTGCTTTTTTTTTTGTGTTGTCGTTCAAGCAATTTGAACTTCGTTCTTTTTGAGAAGGATTTTTGTTAGGTTCTGTAGCTCTCTTTGCAGTGGTTATTTCTGAGTCACAAAGTACGTTCAATGTTTATAATACGGTGTAAAATTGGTATGAGATCACCACAGGGCATAGCAGCTGTTAAAACTCTTAACGGTGGAGGCACATGCCCGACGAAACACGTGTGCTAGAAAAACCACCTATTGGAGGCGATTAAACAAATAGTTCAAAATTTCTATCGTCTGTTATTGCTCGATTGAACGCTGTTAACACGAAGAAGATAAGTTAGCCCAAACCTCCACGGAACATGTGTGTCGCATCGCAAAAACAATCTATCGTACGAGTGAATGGTGGATAAAATAACTCTTCGCAACTCATCTTGCCATTTAGGTACGGACCAGTGATCACGTTTTGTAAAGCCTTTTTTTCTTGCGTGTTGTGCAAACGGTCGTTGCTGGATTTTTAAACACTTTACTCATACCACGTTAAAAAGAAAAAAATAAGAAGATCTAGCGGAGGAGCAACAAAAAACACACCCATCAAACACACACACACACACACACACACACACACACACACACACACACACACACACACACACACACACACACACATATACTTTATGTGCGTACAGACTGGTCGATTAATATGTTTGCGTTGAATCCGCACATGTTTCGCGTGGTCACCGCCCCGACGATGCTGGTCATGCGTGCCGTGGCTATTTTTAGCGCGACTCACGAGCCGCTCAACAACACTTTCGGCAGGAAGTAAGGGGTGCGAAGTGCGAGGGATCTCAAGACAAGAGGAAGACACAAGAGCAA
Organism: Anopheles merus; assembly: GCF_017562075.2. NCBI lineage: Eukaryota > Metazoa > Arthropoda > Insecta > Diptera > Culicidae > Anopheles > Anopheles merus. The sequence continues at coordinate 3,989 of NW_024427739.1, read as the reverse complement.
CATCTACCAACCAAAAAAAAAAAAAAATACCCCAAAATACCACATGATCACTGTGTGGCGCACTGGCAACACTGTTGCTGCCGTCTTGCCTCTCGCGCGATGGAGCCGCGCAAGTGTGTCGCACGAACACACACAGCGCACGGGGTGGTTTCTTCGGTTGGTTCAATTCGTCTCGCCTATCATTTTTTTGTATTCTTTTTTTTTCTTGCCGCTTGCTCTTATCATATCTTTAGGCTACTATTTGTTAGGTTTTTACGTGCCAACGGTTGGTACCATCCCAACCACGTCGATCCGATCTGGTCGGAATTTTAATTTCGCATGCCACCTCTATGGAAATCAGTTGAGCGTTCGCGTTCTCGCGGCAAACCATCGTATGCTGGTCAACGCGCGTTTGGCCGCCCTCAAAGCACCGGGTGTGGAGCGCTGTGTTTATGCTGTTTTGCTCCGTGGGAGAACAAAGAATGTGCATGCAGGCGATGGCAGAGGCAAAAAAGGCAACCCCGCGCTGTCACACGTTGACGCAGAGTGCGACAAATACCACGGCCCATACCATGAATAACACCAGTTGGCGAACCGGTATAGTAAGGTTTCGATGCGGTGTGTGTGCGTGTATTACTATTTTTTTTTGCTCCGCTGGTCTGTCGACCGCGGGCACGACGACAACAACGGTACGACCGATCGGTGATCAATTTCCGCGTTCGCATTCGTTTGGCGCTCGGACGATCTCTTGACGAGTGTTTGCGTTAGCGGATGGACAAAGGCACTGATTGATAAGTGTCTAGTGTTCACAGGACCGCGTGGGAATTTAGCGTGATTTATAATAAATCTGATATGATGGACCATGTGTGAAGTTTGAGCTTTATGTTTAACAAAAAATTCTCTATATTTTGTTCATAAACACCCCAGCTATATACAATCTAGTAGGATTTGAACTTCTCATGACACCTCCACCGGGAGAGAAGTGAAGGGACAGCTTTAAGCAGCTCTTTTGTAAGCTAATACACGCCCGGAACGTTAGTCTCTGGTCGCCCCGACCTAGGGTGGGGAGAGCGGGGCCGTGGGACAACTTGAACGAGACGCAACCTGCGCACACGGCAACGGTTGCTGATCGCAAACAGGCACGGGCGCACGTTTTTGCCATTTAAAATCAATCCAACGGCGTCATCGCGCGATCGCAAACGTTGACCGGCGAAGCTAGGGGACGGGGGTTTCTTCCGCTCGGGTTGGGACGGGTGCTGTAAGAGGGTAAGTGGTTTCTTGATTCCGTGCTCCGGCAAATACCGGAGACGGATCGGTGCGTACTGGCAAGATCTTGAACTTCATTTTGAAGCACAGTTACTGGGCATGAAAGGTTGGCAGTTGATGATTCAACCCGTTAAATTTAGTACGTTGTCAGTTGGGATGCGTTGTTTTTTGCACGAGCCGTTTTAATGCTGATCAATCCGGTTCAACGAAAGGAAGTAGATCAGTCAGATCCTCTTGGGTATGGCTGAATAATATGAATAACGTTTTGGATGTATTTGATTGTAACAATGTGCAAGAATGTAGTGAAACAGAACATGCATGACGGTTGATAGTTGGAAGATGACAATTGGGGAATGATATTTTAATTTCATATTTATTTTGACATCTGATGCCTTAAACGATGTTAACATATAAAACCACACGCATTAGCTATTAGATCTTAGTTTTTAGAGGTAGGTTTTTTTCTCATAAGAATTGATCGATGTTGACCGATAGATGTTAAAAATTAAAAAAATTATTAAAACAAAATATTACGTCACACATAATAACATCAGAAAGTTCCATGAGATACATTTCTATAGTTATCTAGTGTTATTTTAAATAATCATCAGAGTTAAGGGAGTCTTTTTTATGATTCTATGAAAACTCATCAACATTATTCCCTCGAAGGCAAGTATACAACCCAATGTCTTAGCGTCAGTTCCCAAAACAAGCACCAGTAAGACAACCTTCAGCCAAGAGTGCAAGTTTGTATGAAAAACCTTCCACCGTTGAGGCATTGAGGGCCAGCGTTTCGAGCTAAAGTAAACACACGGCAACCTCCACCTGGTAGCCATCGTCCAGGAAAATTATTTCCGTCCTCCAACCAGAACCTTCCGACCGACTAAAAAAGTCAAAAGAAAATGACCCAAGAATGTACCATGTGCTGTTGCATGGCACCTCGGGTGCGCTAAAATGTTTACATCGCACGCTGGCCAGAAAGGACAAACACTGCCGCCTCCCTGCCACCCGTTCCGTTGCGATGGGCGGACACTTGCTAAAGATATTTTCGCTCGCCATAATTACCATCCCCCGGCCTGGGATGGGCAATGTTGGGGCGTGTGGTCAGCTCACCCGCCAAATGTAGCATCACGTGAGCATTCTTTTACCCTTTGGACCATTGTCGTCGGCTGCTTTCCTCGCAATGTAACGCGGCGAGAGTCACGCACAATGACGGTGCTGGTATTTCCATCGCTCGCCACTTTTATTTAGCAACACTCGAACGAGGCCAGCCGCGCATTGGGGATTGATTAGCGTTGGGATGAGTTTTATTTTCTTCAAAACCGTGCTATATTTACTACCTCCATTCCACCACTCCCTTGCAGCCCCTGTGTAATCGTCTTTAGTGCCAAAAAAAGCAGATCCACTACCAGACTGCTACACATCTGCGTTAGTCTCCTTCTCGCACTCCAAGGTTGTAGCTGGAACGAATGTTTGGAAACTCGCCCGGGCTGCGGAGTGCTGCTAAATGGTTGTGTCCACAAGTGGACGTAGCTTCATAAGCCCGTCACGATCAGCTAGACACGTGCATCGATGCTCTCTTCTAGAAGATCGACAAATTGATTTAGCTCATTCGAAAGCACTTCGGGATGGCAGGTGTGAGATGATTTGTAAACAAATACACCACACCGAGCTGCCAAGTGTTGGAGCTGCCAAGGAATTGAAAGTAAGCTGGAAACGTCACTACTGTATCTTTCCAGTGCTGCCACCAATCAAAGACAGAGTGCTGGCGTATAATTGAACCATGTGGTGTGGTAGCGTTGGCGATGGTTTCAATTTTCCCGATCTCGGCAGAACCGGTACCGGCAGCGCAAGTGTCAGAAGGAAGTCGAAGGCTAACTACTTCCCTGCACGTACTGCATGTACACATTCCTACCTGTCAAGACGACGAGGGCTGTTCGACTTTGGACAAGCATGTGCTCAGCTGTGGCTTGAATGCTGCAAGTGTAGTACTGATATGATCATCAAAGTCCATGCGCCCGCATGTGCGTTCTCTCTGTGTGGCTATAAATAATACTCGTTCTTGTAGTGAACCTGCCCTAGGGCGAAGAATTTTTCGAGCCCCGATTGTCCCAAAAACCTACGCAAACAAGCTACAGTCGTTGGTAATACATGATCTAGAAGTGCATACATTCAAACAAGAACATCGCATTTTTGGTTACAGTTTCGTCTACACACCTGTTGTTATACTCTGGAAAATGTCCTAAGCATGAACTTCTGAGGCCAGATCAATGCAGCTGGTCAATGGCAATCGATCGACTTAATGCTGTGTTTCCAGCAAAAAAAGAATGGTATGTTTGTACATTACAGCTCGGTTATTACATTCTTTGAGGATCGATGGTTCAAAAAAGCAAAAACAAACCGGTTCACAACATCGCTGTGTAGGAAAAAAGAAAAAAAAAATAGAAACTCCCAACCGTTCGTTCGGGATCTTGTTCGATCAGTTAGTATTCTTTGCCCGTTCGAAAAAGTGCTCAATTCCCCCTCTCATTCTGCATCTCACGGAAATGCGCTCGTGACGGAATGCAATCGTGCAATAGGGACGGCTGGCAATTGCAGCCCGCTTGGCACGTAAGTTTGAACAGGGTTGGAATCGGTTTCCATTTTTTTCCTTCAACTTTTGCCCGCAAGGAGGGTGGGAGAGATTAATTTATGTCGATAAAGGAGAGCTGCGGGCGTGCAAATAGCAAATCCAAAGCGCGAAG